>NC_041404.2:24734119-24921619 GCF_900747795.2 Erpetoichthys calabaricus
GGGCAGTTTCAGCATTTATGTGCAAGGAAAAAAGATTATTCCCATGTAAAAAAGGGAAGAAGCAGAAAGACACACATTTTGGATGTATAGCTTTCATGGGGTGTGCAAATGAAAAAGAAGGAGCAGGTAAATTAGATAGGAGGGAAGAAAACCAGGGCAGATGAAAGGAGAAAAGGTGATAGTAGGTGAGAAAAAGCTGCCATTACAGAAGATGATGGGAGAGATTAAAAGAGTTAGTGGGTCATTAATATGTGCTCCCAGGCTAAGGAGCAGCTTAGCTTCTTCACAAGACAACACATCTCCAATTGTGTATTTGTTCTATGTTTTAATTTCAGAGTATGTTAAAGACAGTGGTACCTGGCCCAGACAAACCCCATTATGCTATTTTGTAATTTTAGCAATGGCTTCTGTTTGAAGTCTTCTCTTGAAAGTAGCACTTGCTTACTTCGACCACCGACCTGTGATGCAAGCTGTTGCCTTTCCAGAACTGGTCTTCTTATTCGTCTGATTCCTATCAGAGTTTCCTCCAGTTTTCAAGTTCTGTTTGATGGTGTAGGAAACTGTACTCACTGACACAATGTCTTCTATGTAATTTCTTTAAAAGACTTACACTTTTAAGAACTATAATGGTCTGTCTCTTTCTCTTTTTCTTGCCTTTTTCTCACCATTATGACAGCAATATAAAGTGCTATATAACCCAAATAATGCTTCAGAAGGCGTAACAACACAGTTTATTCCAGCAATACCTTTATATAGACAGATGCTTTGCAAGTAATCAACAAAAATCAGTCCACCTGTAGGAATTGTTTTCAACAACTTTCAAAGCTTATCATATTTTCATTGCTGCAGAAAATCTATAAATTGTAAACCCGTTATTTGTTCACTGAGAAAGACCACATTATATAACTTTTTTTAAAAAACTGGATTTTACTGCTTACCTTTGTGCCATTTCAGGTTACCACTTTCAATAACTCTTAAAATAACAAGTGCAAAAATTGAGGTATTCAAAAACTTGTGACTGGTAGTGTGTGTATATCTTTGTTTAGATAGATAGATAGATAGATAGATAGATAGATAGATAGATAGATAGATAGATAGATAGATAGATAGATAGATAGATAGATAGATAGATAGATAGATAGATAGACTAGCTGGCTTATTCTACAATACAGCAAATCCTGGACTACTGATCTAGCACTTAAATCTAATCTTCTAATTGAAATTAATTCAGCAGAGTGTAATGGCAGTCAGCAATACTTACAGCGTCACTCGCCTCAGGCATCCACTCCTGACTTGCTGCGCAAGGGCTTCATCGTCAACATGCACATTCCAAAGTGTATGCCGATTGTGCTAAAGAAATGCATTACACTTTTTAATCCCTCAGATGGCATATATTAATGAAATTAGCCCGATAAAAGAAATTTAAATAGAAAATAGTTATAGAGAATAAAAAAGTCTGATAGAGGAATCACTAATCCCATTGGAGCCTTGGACTATCATTTAGAGGGAAGCAGCTGATGCTATGAATGTAGGGGGTCACAAACTTGGGTCCTGGGAGGCCAGCATGCCCTCTTTGTAGATGTTAATAGAATCTGTTCTTTATTTACACAATTTCTACTGGCTCTCATTTTACTACATTATTGAGGGGTGATCACATGAATATTTAATGGACTTAATTGAGATTAGTTCTCCTTTTATCATTCTCTTTTGTTTTTTTTTTCTATTAAAATTTTCCTTTAGTGTCAGTTTGTCTGTTGCCTCAATTAAATACCATTTTGTATCAGATTCTCAACAGCAGTGCTAATATTTGTTGGAATGAAAAATGCAATGCATTTTATTACAACACGTACTGTATTACGAAATACCTTCTAGTGCACATGCACCCTGAATATGCCTAACAGAATGTAACTGCCAGACAGCAGAAATCGGATTATTTGTGTGCGTAAGTTTTTCATGTTATTTTGGATTTCATTTTTACTACACTTTATTATTAATAGTGCACAACGTGCTGGGCTTATAAGCAGAAAGTCCCCCTTTTAAGAATAACTTGACCTGAACTGCCCCATAATTTGTGTCATACCCTGGGTTTCAGTCTGCTCCTGGTTATTATCCATGGCTTAGTTTGCTCATTTTCCCTGTCAGGTTAACTGGGAACACTGCATTGGGTGTGTATGTGTGTTCTACAATGGACTGGCACCTCTTCCAGGTGATTTGCTGCCTTGTGGCTAGTGCTGCTAGGTGGGGCTCTGGCTGTGGTGAAGCAATACTGGATAAAGTGGGTAGTACAAGGGAATAATGGATGAATGAAGGACCCATATAAATCCACATTAGTCATTTACAGTGCTTGTTGGTCACTGCATCCCTTTCAAGCATTGCACCTTAAATGACACATTTTTTTTTGTAGTTGTACTGCCTCATTTGTTACTAAAGAATGTCAATGTACTTTTGTGTGCCTATCTCAGGAGACTTCCAGTTAAGACTTAGTGTTGGTGTGTACTGTGTACAAGGGAAATATGTGATGGGCTGAAGCCATACAATATACAGTGGTGTGAAAAACTATTTGCCCCCTTCCTGATTTCTTATTCTTTTGCATGTTTGTCACACAAAATGTTTCTGATCATCAAACACATTTAACCATTAGTCAAATATAACACAAGTAAACACAAAATGCAGTTTTTAAATGATGGTTTTTATTATTTAGGGAGAAAAAAAATCCAAACCTACATGGCCCTGTGTGAAAAAGTAATTGCCCCGTTGTTAAAAAATAACCTAACTGTGGTGTATCACACCTGGGTTCAATTTCCGTAGCCACCCCCAGGCCTGATTACTGCCACACCTATTCCAATCAAGAAATCACTTAAATAGGAGCTGCCTGACACAGAGAAGTAGACCAAAAGCACCTCAAAAGCTAGACATCATGCCAAGATCCAAAGAAATTCAGGAACAAATGAGAATAGAAGTAATTGAGATCTATCAGTCTGGTAAAGGTTATAAAGCCATTTCTAAAGCTTTGGGACTCCAGCAAACCACAGTGAGAGCCATTATCCACAAATGGCAAAAACATGGAACAGTGGTGAACCTTCCCAGGAGTGGCCGGCCGACCAAAATTACCCCAAGAGCGCAGAGACGACTCATCCGAGAGGTCACAAAAGACCCCAGGACAATGTCTAAAAAACTGCAGGCCTCACTTGCCTCAATTAAGGTCAGTGTTCACGACTCCACCATAAGAAAGAGACTGGGCAAAAACGGCCTGCATGGCAGATTTCCAAGACACAAACCACTGTTAAGCAAAAAGAACATTAGGGCTCGTCTCAATTTTGCTAAGAAACATCTCAATGATTGCCAAGACTTTTGGGAAAATACCTTGTGGACTGATGAGTCAAAAGTTGAACTTTTTGGAAGGCAAATGTCCCGTTACATCTGGTGTAAAAGGAACACAGCATTTCAGAAAAAGAACATCATACCAACAGTAAAATATGGTGGTGGTAGTGTGATGGTCTGGGGTTGTTTTGCTGCTTCAGGACCTGGAAGGCTTGCTGTGATAGATGGAACCATGAATTCTACTGTCTACCAAAAAATCCTGAAGGAGAATGTCCGGCCATCTGTTCGTCAACTCAAGCTGAAGCGATCTTGGGTGCTGCAACAGGACAATGACCCAAAACACACCAGCAAATACACCTCTGAATGGCTGAAGAAAAACAAAATGAAGACTTTGGAGTGGCCTAGTCAAAGTCCTGACCTGAATCCAATTGAGATGCTATGGCATGACCTTAAAAAGGCGGGTTCATGCTAGAAAACCCTCAAATAAAGCTGAATTACAACAATTTTGCAAAGATGAGTGGGCCAAAATTCCTCCAGAGCGCTGTAAAAGACTCATTGCAAGTTATCGCAAACGCTTGATTGCAGTTATTGCTGCTAAGGGTGGCCCAACCAGTTATTAGGTTCAGGGGCAATTACTTTTTCACACAGGGCCATGTAGGTTTGGATTTTTTTTTCTCCCTAAATAAAAAAACCACCATTTACAAACTGCATTTTGTGTTTACTTGTGTTATATTTGACTAATGGTTAAATGTGTTTGATGATCAGAAACATTTTGTGTGACAAACATGCAAAAGAATAAGAAATCAGGAAGGGGGCAAATAGTTTTTCACACCACTGTACAGCCTCTTTTTGTGTCCAAAGCTACTAGGATGGGTTCTGGCACACTGCGACCCTAAAACAGATCAATCCATTGAATAAATGGAGAGACGGATGGTTTGATTACGGCCATCACCTTAGCAGTTTACATTGCTGCCAAGAAGGACTGTTGGTTGATTTACATGATTCTGCTGACAAAATAGCCTCTATCCTGTAGCCATGGAGGGCAAAGAATCAAACATGACTTAGAAATGATTAAAGATACTGTGCACCTGCTCCATCAATAAGATAAAAATGCAGAACATCACAGCTGGTGGCAACTGGTGGCCATAGTGAATGTGACTGGACATAAAGGCTGTTTAGTATAATATAGTTCCTCTGTGCTCCAAGAGCAACATGTCCAACCTGTCTTTGATGTGGACCTCAAGCACTTGTAGGTGTGGACCACCTCTACATCCACTCCTTGAATAATAATTATAATTATAATAGTAATTCTTTGCATTTATATAGCGCTTTTCTCACTACTCAAAGCGCTAAGCAATTGCAGGTTAAGGGCCTTGCTCAAGGGCCCAACAGAGCTGAGTCCCTATTGGCATTTACGGGATTCGAACCGGCAACCTTCCAATTGCCAGTGCAGATCCCTAGCCGAATAGTGACTGGACACAAAGGCTCCTTGGTGCAGAGAAAGTCAATAACCAATTCCTTGGTTCCGCTGATGTTAAGATGCAGATGATTGTCTTTGCACCAAGAAACAAACCTCTCCACCTGACTCCTATATTCTGTGTCATTTTCTTTATCAATACACGCCATGAGTGCAAGAATCATCTGAGAATTTCTGCAAGTGACATGACTTGCTGTTATATTTATAGTCTGAGGTCTAAAGAGAAAAGGAGACAGGACTGGTCCTTGTGGTGCTCCAGTGTTGCTCACATCCATATCAGAAGCACAGTCCTTGTGTCTCACAAACTGCAGTCTTCCCAACAGAGTCCATTATCCAGGTCACCATAGGCTCATCCACCTTCATATCTCCAAGTTTACTCCTTAACAGGGATGGTTGGATGGTACTAAAGGCAATGGAGAAATCAAAGAAATAATCCTCACAGTGCTGCCAGCTTTGTCCAGGTGAGAATAAGCTTTGTGGAGCAGATGGATAATTGCATTGAGGTAGCAGCACAAGAGAGAATGAACACAAACCTGAATGCCATTATGAACAAATCTGCACATCCTCTCCCTGACACACGAGCACTGAGGACATTCACCCAACAGAATATTGAGCCAAAATGTGCCAGGAGACGCAACTGGGACTCCTTTATAATGGCGGCAATACACATTTATAAAGATTTACTGAAACCATGACTTGCTCTTTTTATCTTTAGCTAAAGTAGAAGCTTTTATTCGTTTAACCATTCTGGTATGTTTTTGAGAGGGGTTTTGCTGTTATTCACAACATACTAATATTTATTTATTTGAGCTTCTGTAAAACGCTAAACACTTCCTTGGGGACAAATAAAGTTCTATCTATCTATCTATCTATCTATCTATCTATCTATCTATCTATCTATCTATCTATCTATCTATCTATCTATCTATCTATCTATCTATCTATCTATCTATCTATCTATCTATTGCAGTAAAAGAGAAATAAGCAAACATCTAACATTAAAATGAACAAATTATATAATTTCCGATGTAAAAACAATTCTCCATAAGTGAGAAAGGCAAATAAAAAAACAGCTATTGAAACAATGTGGATATGGTGTTATTTAACAATAGAATAATGACCCAATACAATAAAACAATTTCTAAGAGTTTAACTATAAACGTGAACAAGTCTGCTTTAGAAAACACCTTATTATCCCTAGGATATTTTCTGTAACACACAGGCATCAAATTAAGTCTGGCACAAGGAGTTGGAGACTGTTGATGATCTTTGTATCATAATCGAGTGATTCCCATAGTTCAAGTGCACTACTGTGGTTGGCTGGCCTGTATATTTCACAAAGTACCTGAGCATTTGACTGAAAGTGACATCTCTTGGTTTTCTGAATTTAAACTTCTGTAGCTTTTGTAGGTGAAAAAAACGCCCAGCGACCAATGTGATCCTTGAGTCTGGTTGCTTTTAATGCTTGTATGCTACGTTAAATACTTCACTAATGACATTTTCATAGTATATCGTAGTCTAATATATTATGAGTAATATAATAATAAGTAGGAACTTGCTAACTGAACCTTCAAAGGTGAAAGATTGTTTCAAGCAATCAATGAAGTCCACAGCAATGAAATATTCAAGTAGCTCATCCTGACACATCAAATTGATTGGGTGGGGTCAGGCCCACCTGGCCCCACCTGCATCTCCATTCTTGTTTTACATTGTGTTGTTATTGTTTTGATTTTTTTTTTGTTTTTCTTTTTCTATATTTGCACCCTTGGATGTGCACCCAAAAGCCTCACACACACTCAAATGAAACCTTAAATGATACACTGGCCTTCACTTCTAATAAGATAATATGACAGACACTTTCACAGAAAGTGGCAGTAAAAATAATTGTGTGACTTTCTTAAGTTAACTCTAACAATGTGCCAAGTACAGTAAATGGTCGCCATCATGTATACAGTTTTGAGATTTTTCCTGACATTTCTACTTGCTGTCTGTCAGTCAAACAGTGGAGTCTAATGGGGCGGGGGACTGGGTGTCTATTGGGACTAGATGAAATTGCCTTTTAAATTGATATGCTAAATTTTTCATTTTATAACCTTTTTTTTCTAGCTTTTCATTACTGCTTGACAAAGTGAGCAAAAATTGAACAATGGAATGCCAAAATGTGGAGCATTCTGAAAATAATAAGGCGAACCCTGGGCTTCTTACATCTTTATGGAATTGTTTGCTTTATTATTATTATTTTTTTTTATATTGACTGATTACTAATTTCAAAAACATTAAAGAGGAAAAGTAAAGCACATATAATAATATCTCTGTAGGGTCTTTCATTGTACATACTGTATGTGCTATTTCAGGTATAAAACCATGGCCTGGGGCAGAGTAGTTATCAAACAGATGCAAGTTAGAGAAATAGCTTAGCAGAAGCCATATTTAAGAGAACTTCCCATTCATGGACAGTGAGGCTGGTATTAGTTTGAACAAGAATCTGCCACTAAGGGGGTGTGGGCCTAATAATAGCTACCTGATGAAATGGAAGAGTAGCCTGTGAATACATCTGGAGGAAAGTCATAAGAACACAGTGAAGGCATTGGGTTTACCTGCTCTGAATATTTAAAAGGACAAGCAAAGAAAAGGAAATTCAGAATATGTGCCATTTCTCGTTTAAAGGTAAAAGTAAAATGACTAAGCGCTACAATGTATTAATATATTACAGACATTTTATGAATAAAAATACTGTATACTACAGTAATCCCTCGCTATATCACGCTTGGATTTTCGCGGCTTCACTCTATCGCGGATTTTATATGTAAGCATATATGAATATAGATTGCAGATTTTTCGCTGGTTCGCGGGTTTCAGTGGACAATGGGTCTTTTAATTTCTGGTACATGCTTCCTCAGTTGGTTTTCCCAGTTGATTTCATACAAGGGACGCTATTGGTGGATGGCTGAGAAGCTACCCAATCAGAGCACGTGTTACGTATTAAATAAAACTCCTCAAATATATTGTGAGCAGGGAAGGCTGTTCGCACCCCTAGAGGATACGGACGCTCCTCAAAAAACGCATTACTCCCTTCCTTGCTGGGCTTACTTGTGGCTGCTTTGTCAAGTGATATACTTCCCGCATGATGCTTCACATATTTAAAAGCCCAAACAGAACCTATCAGTTTTTGATTGTTTGCTTTTCTCTCTCTCTCTCTTGTTCTGACATTCTCTGCTCCTGACAGAGGGGGTGTGATCTCTGGGGCCGGGGCCGGAAGTGATGTCATTGTGACCGGGGCCGGAAATGACGTCAACTCTGGCCCCGGAACCAGAAGTGATATCATCGGGGCTTGACAGAATTTCCCTGGTTTCTTTTATTTATATATCACTTTTAAAAATTGTGAGAATCAAGTTCATTTAAAAAATTCCAAAATTCCAAACTCCACTTAATGCTGATTGAACAGTGGCCACACCATGAACATCTGAGAATCAAATCAGCACAAGTGCATGTCCAAGCTACATGATACTGTTGTTCATTTTCCTGGTTTTCACATATCGTATTGTGCATACGGTGGCGCAGTTGGTAGCGCTGCTGCCTCACAGTTACGAGACCCGGGTTCACTTCCCGGGTCCTCCCTACGTGGAGTTTGCATGTTCTCCCCGTGTCTGCATGGGTTTCCTCCCATAGTCCAAAGATATGCAGGTTAGGTGGATTGGCGATTCTAAATTGGCCCTAGTGTGTGCTTGGTGTGTGGGTGTGTTTGTGTGTGTCCTGCGGTGGGATGGCACCCTGCCCGGGGTTTGTTCCTGCCTTGCACCCTGTGTTGGCTGGGATTGGCTCCAGGAGACCCCCGTGACCCTGTGTTCGGATTCAGCAGGTTGGAAAATGGATGGATGGAGGGTATTGTGCATATACTGATTTTGTCATTTTGTTAATTTCCAGAATGTTACTAAGGTGTCATCCATAGGTATAATGTCAAATGTTTCTTAAGTTTGCAATGCACCTTTTAGCTTGCAGAGTTAGACTGTGCCAAGCTAGAGGACAGTGCAGGATTAGCGACACAATCAAGTTTTATTTCACATTTGATTTTGCAATTACAAAACTGAATAAAAAAAAACCTTTCAGGGCCAAACTGAGTGTCATACATGGGTGTCTGAGGTCAAGAGGGGGCACCAACACTAACAATGCCATCTCTTTTCTAGCTCAGTGAAGCCGCCCAGTGAGAGCACCTAAGAAAAGGCCTCTGATCAACTAACTCACGTCTCTTCCCATCAGAATGACATAAATTTGAGGGCTCATAGAAGATGGCATTTTAGTCTGAGGAACACAGTCCCACATGATGAAGCTCCGGACCTGCTCGAGAGAGCTGAAAGCTTAAAAAGCTGCAGAGGCTAGGAAGGCAGCTGTTGTACGTCATTTCTGTAGTGCCACCGTACACTTATTTTTGTTCAGGTGTTTAGATTTTGGAAGTAAATGGGATGTCGTGGTTGGCACCCCAATTTTTCTTTGGTTCTCCTCTCCCTCATTTGCACCTCAGTAAGAATGCAGACATTTTTATTGTTTTAAATGCCTGTTTATGTGCATTTTATTATTTTAAAGGTAATCTTTAATTTTTTTGAAAACAATTTATATAATTTCTGTATTGTTTTGTTTGTTGTTTCAAGGGTACACTATATTGTGCTAGTATTACAGTATATTGGAAAGTCTGTATCACAATAGGGGCGGCACGGTGGCGCAGTGGGTAGCGCTGCTGCCTCGCAGTTGGGAGATCTGGGGACCTGGGTTCGATTCCCGGGTCCTCCCTGCGTGGAGTTTGCATGTTCTCCCCGTGTCTGCGTGGGTTTCCTCCGGGTGCTCCGGTTTCCTCCCACAGTCCAAAGACATGCTGGTTAGGTGGATTGGCGATTCTAAATTGGCCCTAGTGTGTGCTTGGTGTGTGGGTGTGTTTGTGTGTGTCCTGCGGTGGGTTGGCACCCTGCCCAGGATTGTTTCCTGCCTTGTGCCCTGTGTTGGCTGGGATTGGCTCCGGCAGACCCCCGTGACCCTGTGTTCGGATTCAGCGGGTTGGAAAATGGATGGATGGATGGATGTATCACAATATGTACTGCATGTGGATTAAGTGTATTAGTGTATGCCCATTTGTCTTAACTTGACAGATAAGAAACCATTTGCGATATTCTCCACTTACTTCTTGCATTCCTGGTTATGATTCCTTGCACTCATGTTTTCAATTTGAATTTTTAATTTGTGTTTTGAGCTATAATGAGGGATCTCTCTGATTCCTGGTTTTGCATTTAAGTAATGCATCTGGTCTGCATCTGAGTCACTGGATCAGAGCTTAGAAGCTCAACCCTGTTGGGGCCCGTGGCCACCGCCAGGGGGCACCTGGATGATTACAGAGCCTTGGACTGCAGCACTTCCACCACACCAGGAAATACTGCGAGAAGATCATTACAGAGCACCTGGAGCACATCCAGGGCATTATAAAAGAGGCCTCCTCACTCCATTAGATGAACCGGAGTCAGGAGGAAGAGGATGGAGCTTGTGATGAGAAGATTAGAGGTGGCAGAAGAATCAGGAGAAGAGAGAAAGAAGGGACTGTGAGAAGTTTGCGGCTGTTTAATGCATTGTGTGGTGATGTGAAGGCAAGAAGGAAAACTGACGTGTGTGTTTTTTGGACATCTAGTGTCCGTGTTCGGGGGCTGAACTTCCACAGCTGTCTACCGGATGCAGTAGCTATTAGCAATATGATGTTACACACATGCGCATGGGAGGCAACTAGAAGGACCAAAAGAAAGTAATTCCATGCCAGGCCAGGGGGAGGCAGGGTGCAGTAAGCCTTTCTCTTTTATCTCTGCAGACCAGACATGGGAAATTCTGCCTGATTCCGACAACGTCACTTCCGGTTTCCGGGGCTCGAGGATCTCAATTCCGGGTCTAGGCCCAATGACGCCACTTCCGGTTCTGGCCCAGAGGATGTCACTTCTGGTTCCGGGCCCAAGAACGTCACTTCCGGTTTCCGGCTCCCCTGTGATGTCACTTTCGCCGACCGGTTTTAAAAGCAAGACAACCTCTACCTGTATTCAGTTCTGTTTTGGACTCAACTCTGTACACATCTGCGTAACCTATTTTGACTTTTGCAGCCAGGATTCAAGTATACAGGTGGCTTACCTCATACCCTTTTTTCGTGTGTCAATTCTATTTATTTTCACAATGATTATAAAAAACAACATGCAGAGTCGTGATATCATGGACAGCTGCACAAGACTAAACCAACCCTGCTGTTTCACATGGAGCTCATTTCAATGTAGTAGAGTTAAGAACTGGCGGGTGATTTGGAGCAAAGTCTCACAAGTGGCAACAAAAAAATGAATAAAGAGATAGGCTTTTGGAGTTGTGAATAACGTACATGGGAGAAGCCAGCCAGACTGCTAGAAATGAAAGGCTGTTAAGGCCAAAGAAGCAGCCATATGCTCATTTTGTGTTTCATTTGTTTACAATCTCTTTGTTAATCTGCCCTTGTGCTGGAGCAAAAGGCCTTAATGATGTGCCACCATGCATAACTGAGGGTGACAAGGAGGTCCAAAGGCCCACATCTCATGCTTGTCCACTTTATACCCTACTTATGAGTTGCACACGCTGCTAATCAGCACTGCTGAGCACTCAGCTCTGTGTTTCACTGAGGCTGGTATCTCCAGCACACCTGTGTGTGTGAAAATGTATGTGGCAAAGCAATGTGTCCGCAGGTCTCATTCATTACAGCCACAGAACGCAGTCAGCAGAATGTAGTACAGTAAGTCATTAACACCTGTCTTGAATGCAAGCGTCCTCCTTTGCATAATGAGAGTGTGTGCTAACATGTCGTAGAAAAAGTCATCTTGAAAACAGTACGGTGGGAAGTGAAGAAAAGAGGGGAAGGCTGGGTGATCACATCAGGCAGTGCAGCAGATGGATTAAATCAAATGGACTCACATAAATCAGGCTTTTCGGGACGCCAGCAGAGACGACGGGCCATAATTTCATTATTGCAATTTAAAAAAAAATATATTTGAAAAAATGAGTGAGGGTGTCAAGAATGTTTAATCATGTCTAAATACACTACTTGATTATTAAATTAAGACTTTTAACCAAGAGGCACTAAGCTAGCAGCCTGGAAAATAATGTTATCCACTCGGCAAAGGATTCAATTGATTCTCTCCATCTCAAAGAGGATTTTTTTCTCCTTCTCTTGAGGCTTCTGGGTTAAATGACCTTTCTTAATTCATTAGTTTCTGAAGTGAGCTTAGTGCAATTATAATATCCATTATTTTTTCTTTTACTTCCTTCATCCTAGAAAACCAGGCATTTGTTATGATTCATAAAAGTTGCCTTTTATTGATCTTTATTTCATTGAGCATTATAAAAGAGCTTCACAAAGCAGCTTGTATTTAGATGCATAGCTTGTCTGCACTCAGATCTTTAGCAGATATGTGGCTTATTCAGGGTCAACAGAAACTGAGGATTTCAGTCCAAGAAACCTGGCTTCAAATTAAAAAGGGGCTCCATGTGACTGGATTTATTCGCATCTTGTGATCAGTACTGATTTTAAGGCTCACAGGCCTCCTGCAGGAAATCCTCCTAGAGTATGGTGTCATCTGTTTTAGAATTAATCGCCCCCCAGTGTGAGCCATCAACGGCTGTCACATCACTGCTATATTTCGATCCCAATGGGGCACTGCTACCCAAATGATGCCTAAGCCAATTTAAAACACCAGCAGAAGTGGCATATTATACAACATGAAAGTGTTAAAGACGCCTGATTGTTAAAAGCGGTGAAATTCTGGGTGTAAGAAACACTGTCAATTTTAAAATGAAAACTTTGCAATTAACATCAGTAGTTCTGTCAAGAGTAAGCTGGCTGTTAATTGTGCTTATGGAGTGGACAGCTACTGTAAAGAACCTTATTGATGGTGTGCGCAAAGGCTAATTGCTGTCTTTATAAATGATAACTATTTATAATTTACTACATGCAAGCATGAAGAGTTTGTGGGAGATTGAGATTTTCTGAGCTGTGTAAACAATGACAGTCAGCTCAATTACTTTAAAAATGTCTAATCCAACACAATAAATGCTTTTCTCACCAACCTTAATGGTCATAATGGAAGGGGCAGGTGAGATGTGGTGGAGTTATTGGTGTTTTGTACATCTCAGCTGGAGCCACCTGAAATGGGTGTAGCACAATTGGCAAAGCTTGTCACCCCTGTGATGTTTTTAATGTAAAGACATTATTTCACTTAGCACTCTGCACTAACCCTCCTAGATGGAGCAGATGTATAATATTGAAGTGGGAATTGTCCTGTACATTGGACCCTACCAAAATTAAGAGATTGGTGAAAATAAAGAGTTAAGATAAAGGGAAGCCATCGTTCGTATACTAAAGGACCAAATACTGATGTCAGCAACACTAGAGCATCACAAGGAACAGTCCTGTCTCCTTTTCTCTGTACACTTCAGACTATAAATATAACACCAGGACATGTCACTTGTGGAAATTCTTGGACGATTCTGCACTAATGGGGTGTATTGATATGGGAGATGAGACAGAAGACAGGTGTCAGGTGGAGAAGTGTGTTTGTTGGTACAAAGAGGATTGTCTACAACTTAACATCAGCAAAAGCAAGGATCTGTTAATTGACTTTCACCACACCAAAGAACCTCTATGTCTGGTCACTACACAAAGAGTGGCTGTAGAGGTGGTCCACTCCTACAAGTACTTGGTGTCCACATCAAAGACAGGTTGGCCACGTTGATCTAAGAGCACAGATGAACTATAGAAGAAAGGGCAGAGCAGGCTCTTCTTCCTTAGGAGACTGTGTTCCTTTACGGAGTGGTGGCTCTGAGGCTAGGGATATGCACTGGCAATCGGAAGGTTGCTGGTTCGAATCCCGTAAATGCCAAAAGGGACTCTGCTCTGTTGGGCCCTTCAGCAAGGCCCTTAACTTGCAATTGCTGAGCTTTAAGTAGTGAGAAAAGAATTATTACTAGTGTGGGAAGTGTCATCCTTCTATAACTCTGTGATGGCCAGTGTGAGTTTCTACACTGTGGTGTGCTGGGCTGGTAACATCACTTCAAAAGAGGCCCAACGAATCAAAGAGCTGATTAAAAGAGCAAACTCACGTATAGGATACACTCTGGATTAGGAAAGGAGAAGATTAAAACAAAACTGAGTGTCATTATGAACAATGCTACACATTCTCTCTCTGACACAACAACACTGAGGACTTTCAGCCAATGAATTATTCAGCAGAAGTGTGTCAAGAAACACTACAGGGGCTCCTTTATACCAACAGCAATATGCCTGCAAAATGCCAAACTGGGATGCTGACAGCCAAGTTAGAGGTTTCTTGCATTTTAATGTGTGTATATTTATTTATTTAACTATCCATCCATCCATCCATTTTCCAACCCGCTGAATCCGAACACAGGGTTACGGGGGTCTGCTGGAGCCAATCCCAGCCAACACAGGGCACAAGGCAGGAAACAATCCTGGGCAGGGTACCAACCCACCGCAGTTTATTTAACTATTTATTTATTTATTTAAAGAGCTTCTGTAAAAAGCCAAATTTCCCCCTGGGAACAAATAAAGTTCTATCTAATGTAATTTTATATATTGCCTTGCAGACTACGTTTAGTGGACCTAAGTGGCAAGTTGAAATCTGGGACTAGAGTTTGCTTTTTGACTTGTTGTCATTTGGAAATTTGTATGTTTAACATGCTAACTAGTGTTGAAAGTAATATACAAGTTCACACTATTAAGGCTGAAATTTGAAAAGCTCCGAACAACAGAATTTATTTATTTTTTGTCAGCTAATGTGACCTAAGTGACACCAATGATGCCAGACGGTGTGTGAATGAGCTCTGTGGCAAGTGTTTAGTGCTTTTCTACACATCAGGGTGATTTAGAGTGAGTTACAGGGACATGCTAGACTTTTTAGGTCAGAGACAAGTCTCAATAGGTTTACAAACCTGGATGATCTCCAGACACATGCTATCTATTTTGCTACCTTCTTATTAAGCATGGTGTACTCTTCTACATATGAAGTAAGCGACAAATCAAATATTTACCAGAAATGCTTTTTTTAGGATGTAATATTTCTCCAAGTTGAACACTAAGGGTGTAGTAATATGTATACAGGGCTGCTTTAGTCCTCACTTTATTTTTCTATATATGATACCCAACCCTTTCTCACAGCTAGAAATCCCATTTAGCACTTTGTGAATAAGCGACCTGCCTTTGTGCAGAACATACTGAATGAACTATGGACAGGGCCCTGGGTAATTGCAGTATGTATTTTATAAGATAAACCACATTCACACCTGTTTACACGTCGATATTTAAATGTCATTCTAGGAAAAACAATGCATCTGTACCTTTAAGTGGGACAACAGCAGTTATCAAAACCTTCATTTGTAAAATAAGAAAAAGAAGTCTCATAGTTAGTTCAAGGGCAGCACGGGGGTGCAGTGGTAGCACTGCTGTCTGCCAGGACACTGGGGTGGGTGCTCATTGTGTAGCATTTGCATATCCTCCCCATGTTCGCACGGGTTTCCGTTGGGTGCCCCCAGTTCCTCCCACATTCCACTGAAATGTCGGTTAGGTCAATTGAGAATGTTAAATTGGCCAGTTTGTGTGTTTGAGTACGGGTATGTTCTCCCTGTGATAGACTGGCACCCTGTCCATGAATTATTCCTGCCTTGCACCCAGTGCTTGCTGGGATAGACTTCAGTTTCCCTACAACCCTGCTTGGAAAATGGATGGCCGAATGGATAATTAGTTCAATGGAGATCACCTATCTTGGGGTTCAGCTGATTGCAGTATAAATGTACCTTGTCTGGAAGGTCCAACTTGTGATGAGTCAGTATGGTGGCCTAACGTACGTAATGAAAACAAAAGAACAGTCCAAGGAACTCAGTGAAAAGGTGATTTTTTTGGAGACAAAAAAATATCGAAGGCACTGAATATCAAACTGGAGTCCAGTTAAATTAATCAGTTAAGAATTGGAAAGAGTGTGGCACAATTATAATTCTGCCAAGAGCAGGGTGTCCACAACAACTGAGTGATTGCTCAAGAGAAAGACTAGTAAGTGAGGTCACCAAGAGACCTATGGTGACTCTCAAGGAGTTAAAAGTTACAGTGACTGAGAGTGGAGAGAGTGTTACCTGTGTGCGTCACCAGTTGCAGCTTAAAGGGAGAATGGAAAAGAGAAAGCAACTGTTAAAAAAGTACAGAATGCATATGAGATACTCTCATATCAGGAGAGAGAGAGATTAAAATTAAACTTTTTGACCATTAAACTAAACATTAAAAAGTACACCATCCTCACTGTGAAGCATGGTGGTGGCAACATCATGCTATGAGAATGTTTCTCTGTGCCAGGCCCGGGAAGGCTAGTGAGAACTGAGAGTAAAATGAATTCAGCAATATACTGGGAAATCCTTGAGAAAAATCTGATTCAGTCTGCAAGAAACCTGAACCTTGGCAAATGTGTAATTATTATTATTATTTTTTTTTACTTTGTATGCAAAGCAACGTTGGGTTTCTGAAAAGCGTTCTATAAATTCAACTTGTTATTATAAGTATTATTACAGTAATCCCTCCTCCATCTCGGGGGTTGCGTTCCAGAGCCACCCGCGAAATAAGAAAATCCGCGAAGTAGAAACCATATGTTTATATGGTTATTTTTATATTGTCATGCTTGGGTCACAGATTTGCTCAGAAACGCAGGAGGTTGTAGAGAGACAGGAACGTTATTCAAACACTGCAAACAAACATTTGTCTCTTTTTCAAAAGTTTAAACTGTGCTCCATGACAAGACAGAGATGACAGTTCTGTCTCACAATTAAAAGAATGCAAACATATCTTCCTCTTCAAAGGAGTGCGTGTCAGGAGCACAGAATGTCACATAGATAGAGAAAACAATCTCTGGCAAACAAATCAATAGGGCTGTTTGGCTTTTAAGTATGCGAAGCACCGCGGCACAAAGCTGTTGAAGGCGGCAGCTCACACCCCCTCCGTCAGGAGCAGACAAAGAGAGAGAGAGACAGAGACAGAGTTTGTTTTTCAAGCAAAAATCAATACGTGCCCTTCGAGCTTTTAAGTATGCGAAGCACCGTGCAGCTGCACAAAAGATAGCAACGTGAAGATAATCTTTCAGCATTTTTAGACGAGCGTCCATATCGTCTAGGTGTGCGAACAGCCCCCCTGCTCAATCCCCCTACGTCAAGATCACAGAAAGTCAGCGCAAGAGAAAGAGAAAAATAAGCTGGGTAGCTTCTCAGCCATCTGCCAATAGCGTCCCTTGTATGAAATCAACTGGGCAAACCAACTGAGGAAGCATGTACCAGAAATTAAAAGACCCATTGTCCGCAGAAACCCGCGAAGCAGCGAAAAATCCGCGATATATATTTAAATATGCTTACATATAAAATCCGCGATGGAGTGAAGCCACGAAAGTCGAAGCGCGATATAGCGAGGGATTACTGTATTGTTTTTAGCACATGATTACAAATTTTATCTATTTTAAAAGGAAATCCTGAGACGACACTTTCTCAGAGATAATTTCAACTCCCGTGAGAGATAATTTCAGGTCCCGCGAGGCGAGACTTTTGGCCAAGAGATTTTGACAAGTTCCACCCTTCTCTCAAACATTTACAACCACGCCCACGGTTCACTCACTTCTCATTCGCGTGAATGCTATTGTCAGACACAGTTCCTGCGTTCTCAGCTCCACGCGGGGTCGGAAATAAAAGACAAAGAGTAGAAGACTATGAAAGTACTAAAATTCAAAAGTCTCATAAAACAGATAGTAAAGATCGCATTAGCGCTAACAAACAGAAATTATTAATCAGTGAAATAACGGAACAGCGAAAAGAGATCTAATATATTGACATAGGTGATATGACAGAAGTATGTAGATCTTGTTCAGCTTTAAACTTTAAGTCGGAGACTTGTAGATCATCTAATTCGTGTTGCCATCTGGGAAAAGTAGTGTTTCTTCCCAATGAAGAGGAATATCCGTGAGAATTAAAAGATTTGTTGTTTTGTGAAAGTGAAATCCATATATGAGAGCGGCACAGATGTGAAGTGGCTGGCGCATAGCACAGGCCAGGGGGGTTGACGAGTGAAGTGAGCCGAGGGCGAAGCCCCCTAGTTTTAGCTAAACTATATCATTAATACCAGAAAATGGGCTGGGTTTATAAAAAGAAAGTTCCCTTTCAAGAATAAGGGCAGCATTCTGAGTTGGGTCCCCACGCCAGTTATTGTTCATGTGGTGTTTGCATTTTCACCCTGCACTCGGATTTTTCTCCCACATGTTTAAAACATGGAGATTAGGTTAAGTGTTGAGTTTAAATTTGTCTTGTGTGAGTGTAACTACGTGCACAAGTGGGCTCTATCATGAACAGGAAGGCCCATGACAAGGTTGTGTCTTGAATCCATAAAAACACTGATTTGAGAGCCAAGATTTTCAGTTATCCTGTATTTTGCATTTAAAGCAAATTTAGAGTACACGTGTCTAGTATATGTACATGCAGTCTGGCAACATTGTTCATTAATAATTTTGCCTCTTGTGCAACTGTTAAATCTCTTATTAATACAGACATGGCACTTAAGGAAGGATGAAATTAGCCTTGCATTCACTCCCAAGTAAAACAGCTGAAGGAAGCTAATAAAACAGTACAACACCATAGCTAGGTATCCAACGTTCATGAGTGTCCACCTCTGGGAAATACAAGAAGCAATTCACATTGTATGGCAAATGGAATATCTAGTTTATCAACAGATGATGTTCAGCATCCTTGTTTTATAATCTTGGTATAGATCTCTCTCTCTCTCTTTCTCTTACTTTTCTGTATGAACACGTTTCTCGAGAAATCACATGCTTATCTATCAAATACTTAACTATTTTCTCTTTCAGGGTACGAGTGAGCAAATGGTTATTCAGAATCCCATGACAGGAAGAAATCTGGGCTCTGCCATTGCAATAATAACTGGGTTTCAGTTAGGTGACGGGAGAGGTTAGGTGAACCTAGGCAGAGCTTTCCTTCCATTTGGGTTGTTTTTGTGGTAGACAATCAAAGTGTTGCTGGTCCTTGATGACTGCTCATTTTTTGAAAATATGGAGGCATTGTTCAAGATAATTCAAGATATTCATTATGTGAGGTGCTGTATAAAATGAATGGCCAGAGGGACATTAACCTTAACTTATGATTACCCTTTTATTAATTGGGACATTGAAAATCAATGATTCATCCATTTATACTGACTCAGTTAATATCAGTAAAATATCATAGCACAGAGAAGAAGTGAAAGTTACAAAAGCTCCTGAATAGCTATGCTTCATCATCCAGCCATTCTTAAATCATTCGTTAGCAGCTCAGTCTCATAGTTTGATCATTTTTTCCTCTAAAGATGAGGTGTTCAATCACACTTTAAATGGGGCCAATCTCATTAATCTTTGATGCTGTTTCTCTGTCTTTTAATCTTCACATTTTTATTTCTTCAAATAGTCTCTCAAAGGCTTCATTAATCTGAAAGGGCTCCCTGCAGTTAAATACACAGAAATAAATGCTCCTAGAAAATTATATTGGCTTACAAGGAGAATTTAAGAATTAATAGTAAGTAATGTAGTAGCCGAAGAGCATCAGGGCTTTTAGGTTTGTATATCTGTTGTGTCAGCTACTGGTAAGGCACTGCAGGGGCAGAAGGGGGATTAATGTGACTCGTGACATGGGAAGAACCTAATAGCAGCAACATCAAGGACGACAAAACAAACACAGAAGTGAGCCCCTTCAACTGCCATAGTAAGCAGGTAGGGATCACTAGGTGAGGTAGAAGGTGTCCCAGAATTAGTATCAGTGAGGGGAACAAGGAGAGACGGACATGTCTGAGGACTGTTAAGACTGTTAAGACTGTACTTCTCAAACAGCCTCTGTGTTACAATCGCTCCTAATCCATTAACGGCGATGTTTAGTGTACACCCTGGTGGAATTAAAATTCAGAGGGAGAAATTGATTGTAGTGTCCTATGCCATACTACTAACACAGAGTCTTATTTGACTTAACTGGAAGGATCCCAACTCACCTTCCAAAACTCAGTTTGTAAGATACGCTCTATATTATCTAAAATTAGACAAAAAAGACATGTCTAAAACATTTTTAAAACATGGCAAGAATTCAATAAAATAATTCTTGAATAAGCATTGTGGACCTGTGCTTGAGTTTCTCATGCTATTAATGGTTCTCTTTTATTTAAACAGTGTCAAGTATGCATGTCTGAGGGACACCTGAAGGACTCATCCCAGGTATGTAACACCCTGCCTGGGTCGCTAACAGACTCGTCTCTTTTCTCTTCCTCAGCCCAGAGAAGACGCCTTCTGGGGGTAACTGACCACGCCCCTTCCGGCAGGGCCAATATAAAAGGGAGACGCCCCTGAATGTCGGTGTCTCATTTGGACGCGAACCTTAGAAATGAATGGAGCTCTCTAAGTTTTTGACAGTGAAGGAGATTTCAGTTTACTTACCCATTTAAGTTTCTTTTAGCACTATCAAGCGCCTATTTACTTTATTCACCCAGAGAATAATGGGGGCAACTTCGATGGCACCTCAACACTTTGTAAGAGCACCGAGTGTTCCTTTCACCCATTTTCCTGTTTGTTTCTCCTTCTCTTGGGTGGGAGTTTAATCTTATTTTTTTTGGTATTTCTATTTCTCCTTGTTTTTCCCCTCTGAACTAATTTTGAAGTAAATGAGTATACAGTATCTGTAATGTTATCATTTGTTTGATTTAGTAGCAAGTGATTGTAATTTTTTGCTTTTCAGAAATAACAAAAATTTAAGACTCCAAAGGCACTGTATACCTGCACACTGGTAGGTAATAGCAGAGGCTCTTCACATGTCTCTGGTGGGATTCTTCTGCTTATTATGAATGACGAACAGGCTAAAATGTTGGTGATCATATTCATCCTGTGGTGAAGCATTCTGTCTTGAATCCATCCATTTTCCAACGCGCTGAATCCAAACACAGGGGTCTGCTGGAGCCAATCCCAGCCAACACAGGGCAGGGAACCAATCCCAGGCAGGGTGCCAACCCACCACAGGACACACACAAACACACCCACACACCAAGCACACACTAGGGCCAATTTAGAATCACCAATCCACCTAACCTGCATGTCTTTGGACTGTGGGAGGAAACCGGAGCGCCCGGAGGAAACCCACGCAGACACGGGGAGAACATGCAAACTCCACGCAGGGTGGACCCGGGAAGCGAACCCGGGTCTCCTAACTGCGAGGCAGCAGCGCTACCACTGCGCCACCGTGCCGCCCTCTGTCTTGAATCAAGTGGAATATTTCTATGTTATCCATATGAATGAAATGAATGAGTGGTTTAAAGAGCATGACAGAAATCTTAACCAAATCGAAACCAAACTGTGATAGACGGCCGGGGACCTTGCCCCACCGGGAGACCTGGAGAAGCAGGGGACTGGGAGAGGGGCAATTCCTACTCTGGAAAGAAAGATGGCAGTCCTCCGGGATTGCATGGGAACCACAGAGCTGGGAAGCTCAACCCTGTGGGGCTTGTGGCCACCGCCAGGTGGCACCTGGATGGTTCCAGGGCCATGGACTGCAGCCCTTCCGCCACACCAGGAAGTGCTGAAGGAACAGAAACCAGGGTTGCACTTCCAACCACACCAGGAAATGCTACGGGAAGGTCATCAGGGAGCACCTGGAGCACATCCAGGTGCATTATAAAAGGGGCCGCCTAACTCCATTCAGGGAGCCGGAGTTGGGTGGCAGAGGACAGAGCTTGCAGGAGAAGAGTAGAAGTGGCAAAGGAAAAGTGAAGTAAAGTAAAGTAAAGCAAAAGGACTGAGCATTGTGGGTGAATTGTGCACTGTGTGTGTGCTGTATAAATGGCAAAAGAAAATTAAAAGTGTGCGCTTTTGGACATTCTGAGTCCGTCTCTGTCTGTGTTCTGGGCGTCTTTCACATAAACAAATGGTGGCCCGGTTACCAGATCTCAATACGACTAAGCACTTAAAGAAGATTCTGGAGTAACACATGTGGCAGCATTTTTCCGCCACCATCATTAAAACACTTAAGTTTGCATTGAAAAATGATGTTGTATTTATGACATCACAATTCAGCTGCATACAACAGTCCAGGAGGCACAGATGGATCAGTAAGTCAGCAATAGGGAGATGTGTGATGCTCCATGCAAAGGCATCCTGGCACAGACTCAGATGCCAGGCATCTGGGGTCGTAACCAAGCAACAAGCTGATGAGAACTTGCGACACAGACAAAACTGTTGGCTTTAAAAAGAGAGATTCTGTTTTTTTTTCTAGTAGTGCCAAGTATATTTACACAAATAATGTCTTGCAATTATGAGCACAGTTTGCAGCAAGAACACAAGTAAATTTAGAAATGAGCAAAACAAACGTGCCCATGATTATATACAGTATATACAGTGGCTCCAAACCAAATGGTGATAAAAACAGAAAGACAAAAAGAATATTCTTCCTCATTCAATTAATAGAGTTCACAAAGAATGGACAGAAAAACAGTCAAAAATAATAAAGTGAAAATCAGACACACAAATATAGTACAGAAGCACACCACTCAAAACCCATATTACCTCCACAAAATGACACTTAATCGGAGAATCTAAGCGTTATACTAAATAACAGGGGCACTAAATTACAGTCATGGTAGTCATGAATGGCTGCATGTTTTCATTCCAACCAGTTTCATAATTAGAAGCCAGGCCTGGTATTTATTTATAAAGCTTGTTAGTGCTTTCATTCTTCTAAGACAAAAATGGTATTTTTGTTTTCTGAAGACTTTATGCATATGTTTTGTGGTCCTTCCCTTCAATCTCATTTATTTCAAATCATTTTATTAAAAGATCCTCCATGATGCGTGTACACAGGCTTAAATGGAAGCACGTCAGCTGGAGAGCTGGTGGTTCCTTTGTTATTTGCACCTCACTATTAACTGATGGCAGGTTAAGATAACACCCAACAATTAAAACATAAATGCAAACGTTTAAAACCAAAATAGGCAATTAAGGGTTCTGAATTGTAACAAAGTAGTTAACAAAAAATTAGTCCAAAAATATTCCTTTTTTAGTAAATAAGGAAGAGGAGGAGGTTAGGAGCACAACTGATACGGCACATTGCCGCACCCACCACATGACAAACCAACTCAAGATCCTAGATTAGGACCTGAGTGTAGCCATGCAATGGGTGATACCTCAGCACCACACTAGTTCAGATGGAGTGGAACAGTGTGAGGTTTTTTATGGTGGCCGGAGTGCCAATTCTGCCACCAACCCCCAGGTTTTTCCCTGTAGGGTGGAGGGCCTATATGCAGGGCTGGATGCAGATTAGCATCATACCCAGGACTGAGCAATTGCAGGTTAAGTGCCGTGCTCAAGGGCCCAAAAAAGTAGAGTCACTTTTGACATTTTCAGGATTTGAACCGTCAATCTTCCGATTGCCAGTGCAAATATCTAGCCTCAGAGCCACCAAACAAACAGGTTCTAATTAAGAAACTGGTTAAAGAGGAAATCTGCAACCACTGCGGACCTCCAGGACCATAACTGAGTACCCCTGCTAGCAGCACAGAAAATACCAAGTAGTCTGAAGACGGTCTAAAGAAGACTTCTGGTGGAAAGCCCTGCAGTTTTATATAGCAAGCCTTTTACCACCAGGCCTATCCTCACATGCTGTATGTCATTAGGATTTATCCAATAACAGAAAATGTGGAGACATCCACTGTACGTCACTCCCTAATCAGATAAAGGTACTTTATTTTTTCCATTCACATTTGTGTGCGCGTGCATGTAGTTGTCCACCTGAATTATGTTTGTTCACTCCCATTGGTAAGTAAATCTATGAACTTTCCCTACTTCACTAAGAACTATACAAAATAATGTTCTTATCTATGCACACATGCTGGCAACTAAACCTAACACTCTACTTCTTTTTTTGTAGTGCTTAATGACCACCTCAGTACCAATTCTGCGGTTCAAAACCATGAGGATGCGCCTTAGTCCTGGGTGAATGTGAGACTCACAAATGGAAACTGAAGTACAATGTATGTGCTCCAAAAATCCAGATGAAGGTAATTTCAGGCACCTTATATATAAATATCTACGTGTGGAAGTGTGTGTGTGTATCTGTCTGGCCCGGAAGTGAGAGGTGGAGTCGGGATAAGGGGAAACAGAAACTCGCTTAGCCACTAATACACAAGTGAGGCCAGCTCATCGACAAAACGGTATCCTTTTTACTTTTCCTTCTGCTGCTAATACACAAGTGAGGTGAGCACATCGGCAAAAAGAAACCTCAGAAGAAAGACAAAGTCGCTTAGCCACTAATGCACAAGCGATGCAAGCACGTTGAATCTTCCTAGGAGAGAGATGCCCAGAGTAGTTCCTTTCAATTCCCTGACATCTCTACAGTTTTTTTTCTGACGATTTTAATAGTTTCTAGGGCTCCAGGATTTTTACAGCACGGGCTTACACAGCTAGTAGATTATAAAAATGCTGCAAAAAGTAGAGCAACAACCATTGAAAAATGGATTTTGGCAACTGAAAAAAGTTTAGAAGAGCAAGTGACCTTAGAATATCTCCAGGTCTCATTTTACAAAAGGGCAAATGGCTACATGGTCACACCCACCACATCGATTGACCAGACCCCAGTGAAATTATGGCGCAAGGCCCATCCTGAATCAGTTGAATAACGGAAGATCACCATGTGAGCCATGCCAATTCAAAAAAAGAAAAAGCAACAAAGTGTCATAAAAGTACTGAATGGTTGTAACACCTGACATAAGGGAGAATAAAATCTACCATAAAGGTTAATAATGTTTTATTTATTTATTTTTTTTGCCAATATTTTTAAAACATTTAAATAAACAGGGAAGTTAATGCCTATTAAAATGTAATTTTAAAGGGAAGAAAGCTGACTAAGCACTTCATGTTACATTTATGACACGGTTAGATCAGATAAGAACTTTTGTTTTTTTAACCATGTGTGGCAGGGAGGAGGAAAGTTGACCAGAGAGGAACACTTTAAATTCTGTGTGCCCATACCCTCTCAGAAAGAAAGGCTGGGGTGAAAGGAATAGGTAGAATTTTTGGACTCCCTTCGCTGTCCAGGAGGAAAGCATGGGCTGGAATGAGGCTGAGTCTGACACCCTCACTCTACAACAGATGTGTCAAGGACCATTAGAATAAGATAAATGAGGCGTGCAAAGTGAAATGATCTGTCTCGGCTACCCCATGCAGACAGGCTAACTGTCTGTTTCTGTCATTTTCCATCCTGAGTAGACCACCTCTCTTGGCAGCCATTTTCAGACCAGCCATGCTGCCAGTTTCTGACACTAAAGTCAAAGGTCATGTGTGGGCAAACATCAAATCGGACCAGAAACCAATCAACATAATAAGACAGTCAGTCAACTGGTAGCCTATTATCAAGTTGTATTATTTTAAGCAACACTCATTGTACTTTGCAATTTTTGACCATATTATCTATAATGCATGAAAAAATGTATAACCTTTTCTCCTTCCTGTTCTGGTAGTCAAACTAATTACTAGGTTACAGATGTAAAAAAAAGGGTAAGTATTAAATTACAGTAGCCGTCAAACCATGACAGTGAGGTAAGAGTATGGGATTTGAGGCATTCTGTTAAGGTCAACATAATAAAGAGTATTAACGGGGATTACGGTCACCTTACGATCTACCACTACAAAATATTTGACATCTCATAGTACAGCTACGGACGCTTGACCAGATCTGAAGGGTTGAGTGGCCCCATTCTTTTGAGACAATTTACAAAGGTCTTTCCAGTCAGTTGCCTGTAGCTCATCATTATACATGAAAAAGAACAAGAATTTCACTTGAAAAAGTTCTTCATCAAAAGAGAAAGTGTATTGCGCTTCAAGTTAGCTTGGATTTTGTGTGATTGATATCACATTTCTGTTATGATCTTGCTGGGGCGCCATCTCTAATTTGTGATTTATTTACTATCATTCATTTATTCTGTTATTTTTGTGTATTGTTAATTTTTGTTAATGAACATATGTTAATTAATTTATTTTTACTCATTTAAAGGAAATGCTCTGCTCATTCATGTCCGTTCCGTTTTTGTTCATGAGAGAGTGTCAAAGAGGTGTCTAATCTTCTTACATAATACGCTACTGTGGCTGTTCGTTTGTCTGTCCAGGATTTTAAATCACCTGTAGCTCGCAAACCGTTTCACCTATTGACCTGAAATCTGGTACACATATACTACATGATCTCTACTATCTGCTTTCATGGTGATGATTGACCTCCAAGGTTATTCCTCTTTTTATTTTTATTTTATTTTATTGTAGAATCAACTCTTGGCAGAGGTCAGCAGGACAGCCGTGCGGCGCATGGATATGAGCGCCGTTCTCATCCCAACCACCTTCGCCATCACTTCCCCTACCTCTTCATATCTTAAATCATTCTTGAGGCAGATTGAAGACTTAAGTACCAGCTTAAGTGAAAAATTAAGGAAAACGCACTAAGTAACTGCAACATAAACACTGACTTAATCAGTTTCAATGCAAAAAGATGCAGACGAAAGAAGAGAAGAAGTGGGCTGCTAGGGTGACGAAAAGAAGAGCTGCTCAGGAAGCAGCAAGCGCATCAACCTCTGAGCAAACAAATGCTAAACACACAGAGAAAGAGGATGAAAACCATAAATGCTCAAGTCATGCGTTTTCACTGCATGTTACTGTGCAATGCGCCGTTACTGGTTTAACAATATTTTAGTAAAAATACACGTGTTTAGGAGATTGTGAGCATACAATTGGATGATTTGACATGTGGATTATATGACACAAGTAACGTAAGATTTTCTTCATGGATATTTTGATACTGTTTGCTGTTGTCAAGTGTTGGTCACCATAGACCCCTGTTGCATTAGAAACATTATCTCCATTTTGCCTGAAAACATGAGACTGAACATTTTTCTCAAACATCATTACAAACTACATGGGCTACGTACCATACAATTAAAATAATTTTTGAGTGGAGTGTTCTTTTAATTAGCTTTTCTTTAAGTTTTCTACTTTCTGTTTGTTATTTAATAATCTTGTCTCTTGCCTTTGCTCTTTATCTTGTCCCTTTCTGTTGTGTGGAAGGTCTAACAAGACTGCAGGCTGCTGAGACATGTCCAGGGCTGAATCCTACCTCTTGCCCAATGCTGCTGGGAAAATCCATGGCCTCTAAGACTATGAATTGGATTAAGCAGGGCTGATAATGAAATGCTATGTCTTTTACAGTATTTTAGTTAAAGGTCCCTACCACACCCAGTGAAGCAGAAAAAAAAATGTCAAAAAGAAAATATCAGTAAATAAAAACAAGAAAAAGAGAGTAACAAATGCTTGTAATCACCAATGACCTCAGCCCACCTTGGTCCATCTGGTGCATATTTAAGCTGCACATGTAGAGAAGCATGTGAATTCTACATGCTATCTTACCTAAAATGCCTCAGTGCTGTCACAGCCATAGGCAATCTGGTGTCAGACCTACTCGTCGCACTACAACTTCATTTCATTTGCTGGCCTGGACTCCTAGTCTACTGAATAATACAAAAAAAAGGTGAAAAAAGTCGAGTTGACATTAGGGGCCTTTGTCTTGCCTTGCAAGTCATTACAATGTCACCCAGCCCACACATGGTCTTATTTTTATGTTTTATGCTTCAAGGACTTTTATTGCTCCAAGATGTGAACAAATAAAATCAGAGTTTGAGGTCAGGGTACAGTAATTAAAGCCAAAGTAATCATTTTGTGCAGAGTGTTTCTGAAAACGCTCCTCTAGAATGTTTTCCTCCAATGTCAATAAATTTCCAAATAGAAGGGAACATTGCAATAGCAATAAAGGTTGTAACAATTCACCTTCAGCATCACTTACAGTGATATCAAAGCACTGTGTCAATGGAGTAATTACCTGGGAAGTGGGATATGAACTGGAGATGCACAGCAGGAAGGCCGTTGATCTGAAGAGACTGCTCACTGGGAAGAAATGTACTGTAGCATTGCATACAGATGCATTCTGGGAAATTTTAACTACAGGCTCTGTTCTGACTTTTAATTCATTTCATTAAGATTGTGAGGACATATTGGGCTTTGGGGAAGTCCTGTTACTATTGTATGCCTCCGTCTTACTGTGCAGATTAGTAGTCATCCATCTATTTATCCCTTATTGAACATTATTAACCTACACCAGTTGGGTTGGGCAACAGGGAGCTATTCTTAATGGCCTCCACATACTTCAATGGACATGAGGTGTACACAAATGCACAAAGTAGATAGCTATCAGATACATACTAAATAAAATGGGTGCCTCACAGTTTGCATACACACATTTATATGGATGTACAGTCAACACAATCAAAGAAAGTTGTATGGAAATCTCTGTGGAAGAATGAGCGTCATCCAGATGGACATCAGATTTCATCCATTTGAAAGGGTGTGTATGCATATATGTGAAAAGTATAAACCATCCTAAGGAAGTAGTCTAAGAAGGGGCACAAATCTTTAGCTCAATTCATTATTATTATTATTATTATTACTGCTATTGAAGAGAGGCAATGGGAAATTTCACTCCTTCACAGCTACAAGGAACTGTCACTGGATCCTGGTCCAATTCTATATGGAGATACAATACAATACAATAGAATACAATACAATTTATTTTTGTATAGCCCAAAATCACACAAGAAGTGCCGCAGTGGGCTTTAACAAGCCCTGCCTCTTGACAGCCCCCCAGCTTTGACTCTCTAAGAAGACAAGGAAAAACTCTCAAAAAACCCTTGTAGGGAAAAAATGGAAGAAACCTTGGGAAAGGCAGTTCAAACAGAGACCCCTTTCCAGGTAGGTTGGGCGTGCAGTGGGTGTCAAAAAGAAGGGGGTCAATACAATACAGTACACAGAACAGAACTAATCCTCAATACAGTATATAAATAAGTACAGACCAGAATTTAACAGTAGATGATATCACATAATATGATTTGGAGTGAAGTGAGTGAAGATACCCTGAAATGGCCTGTGAAGCATTTAAAACTGGTTGCTGCCTTGTGTCTTTTGAAGCTTGGATAGGCTCCAGCTTCCTGCGACTCTAAAGTGTAAGAAGCGACTTTAGCAGAAGGATGGCTGAAAGATGGATGGATTTTCTTATATGCCGTATCAGGGCCCATGAGATCCAATTTAGCAGATGGAGTGTACAATGTGAAAGTATCAGCGGTCAAAACATTGCAATCTTGACAACATACTCCAAGAAAGGGTTTGCCGGTCACTTTAAAATGACCACACCCAAGTAAACTGTCCATAGCCAAACTCACATGATAAGGTGGAGAATTGGTGGGATGTAAACTTGTATGCCAATGATTTTCTTGCAGAATTGATCGATTGTAATAAAAAGGACCCCTGCTGTCAAGAAGCATTTGGGCATATAATTTGATTTCCTAAGCACACATTCCACAATTTAGAGATAAAAAGTAGAGTAATATTAATGACTGATTTTAGATTAAGGGTGACCAGCCTTAGCCTCGGAGAGTGGCAGTGGTTTTCCTTACACACGACATGTTAAAGTTCTTTTATCTAAAAAGCATCCTTGAATAGCCACAGTTGAAACAATAAAAGCCAGCTGCCCTCTGGGGCCGGGGCTGCCTATCCTTACTACAGTTCCAAGAAACAAGCTTTATTTTATATAGCTTCTTTTCTACAGTGATCAATATCATGAAGTCACTTTATAAGTACAGTGCAGGCAAGTGTAAGTACATGTTTGGTGTTATGCCTCATGAGATGTATTACTAGGGTGTTGTACTGTGTTAGCCATTATGGATGTAGTGAGAAGTCAAGCAAAATGACACCTTTTATTGGCTAACTACTGTAGAATGATTACAATAAAGAAGAAGAGGCCCGAGTTGCCTTGTAAACTTGCATATTGTAATCTTTTTAGTTAGCCAATAAAAGGGGTCATTTTGCTTGACTTACCTCATGAGATGTAAGACACAAGGAAAGGAACGGAGGTAACCAGGAGAAGATAAGTCAACAAAACTAATAATGAGGATGTTAAACAGGTTGCCCATTTGCACCTTTATCACTAGCTAAGAACTGTAGACTTTTTTGCCAGAAGAAATTGTCAAAGCCGAAACTAAACACAACCGCACAGAGAATTCCTTGTTTTCTGTCCGCAAACTTGGATGACTAGGAAGTGTGGGGGGCTGAGCTTTAATCCCATCACAATAATGACATAAGCCTCACACACTCCTGGATGAAGATGCATGGCAACACTGTAGTGATGGATGCTCATCAAAACATCAATGTTAACTGTTTGTAAAAAAAAAAAATGTCAGACTTAGATTCTGTGACCCAGAAGATCAATAATGACATGTAATCCAACTAAGAGTAAGTCTAGGAGACTGAACCAGAAATGAATAATGTTAACTAATCATTAGATTCGGGTTCACACAGGTCTGGACCAGCAGCCTTGGAGTGTTAAGTCCACCACATCTGAAAATAGGATAGAAATGTCTCAACGTGTCATTTTGTGATATGCTCATTACAAAGATGTTCTAAAATAAGCAGGGCCAGGTGTGTCTAACACAATCAACATCTTTCAGTCTTTTTCTGGCGGGTGTCATAGAAATTCTTCATACATTAACAAACCGGTGTTTTGATTGAGGGCACCTAAACAGACTTTGGTTGTCCTGCTTTCTTAAAGAGTGGGGACCAACTCTGGAGAAGGCTGCAGTTCATCGTGGGACGTATAATAAATTTATAAAGGACATTGTTAGGACATGAAAGGAAACCTGGAGAAAGACCCCCTCTAACGCTGAGAGACTGCACACTATCTACACTGACAAGATTTAAAAAGGAAAACTGAAATTGTCAAAAATTGATGAACAGAATTATTGTTTTTACTGTTTGATGTGTTTCACAATTGCGTACACATTTAATTTACTTTCCTTTGGTGGTGAAAATGACTTTTGTAATTAAATGTAATTGCATTTGCTGTAAAGGAAAGATAAAGACAATGACAACAATTTAGAAATAATAACTTACAGTATGTGTTTGTGATGTGTTTGTCTATTTTGGATTATCTTTATATATAATACGCTACTGTAGCTGTTTGTTTGTCTGTCCAGGATTTTAAATCACCTGTAGCTCGCAAACCGTTTGAACTATTAACCTGAAATTTGGTACACATATACTATGTGACGTCTACTATCCACTTTCATGGTGATGATTGACCTCCAACGTTATTCCTCTTTTTATTTTTATTTTATTTTATTGTAGAATCAACTCTTGGCAGCGGCCAGAAGGGTGGCCATGCAGCGCATGTGTACGGGCGCCGTTCTCATCCCTACCACCTTTGCCGTCACTTCCCCTACCTCTTCATATCTTAAATCATTCTTGAGGCAGATTGAAGACTTAAGTGCCAGCTTAAGTGAAAAATTAAAGAAAACGTACTAAGTAATTGCAATACAAACACTGACTTAGTCAGTTTTGTGAAATGTGAAAAGATGCCGATGAAAGAAAGAGAAGAAGCGAGCCGCTAGGGTGGAGAAAAGAAGAGCTGCTCAGGAAGCAGCAAGCGCATCAACCTCTGAGCAAACGAATGCTAAACGTACAGAGAAAGAAAGGGGATGAAAACTAGGAAGGCTCAAGTCAAGTGTATTCACTGCACGTTATCATGTAGTGCGCCGTTACTGGTTTCTACATATTTAATGCATACCAGATAAGAACACTGTATTCAGCAGGGCAGCACAGTGGTGCAATGGTTAGGGCTGCTGCATTTGACATCCCCCATTATGAGATTGAATCCATCCCCCTGTCACTGTCTGGTGACCATCTCTCACATTCCCAAAGACATGCGAGTTCGGTTAATCTCACTGGCCCCCATGGGTCTGTGCTCTGTTTCCTGCTTTTTGTCCTGTGTTGTACCCGCAACCCTCAGATGTATTAAACAGGTTTGAGTGTATAACGTCACGGTAATTTCATTGGAAAAAAAAATCGATTTTTCTTTCTTTTTAACTTGGTTGGCCATTTTCCTTAAAATAAAAAGGTGGTATGAATCCATGTCAATACACTCAGGTACAGTGCACATCTAAACTTGTTTTTGCATTACTATGTAAGGAGTTCCAAGACCTGAAACTAAATAAGAGATTAATAAATAGATGGATCATTTATCTGGTGCCTTAGCACTCTACAGTAATCAAGAGCAGTCTGATGGACATCTTTTAATAAGAAGACTTTTTTCTTTTACATCCCTTAAAATCAGCAAAAAAAAAACAAAAAAAAAACTGCTATTTGCATTGTTTTATTTACTCAAGACAGCTCTCTCGGAGCATACAGTCTCATGCAAAATCATTTTTCATGCTTTTATAAATATGACACTTCAAAGAACAGAGAATCTTGAGCTCCGGGCTAATGAACTGGCATTGTTTAATGATTGATAACGTCCCCTCTGCACCCTGGATGCCAAATGTTGTGCCATCTCCTTTAAATCATGCTTTCTAGAGAATAAGATTACCCTTTCTCACTGGAGGCACCAGTCACAGATATGGTAACACATTTCCTCCGGCACCATTAACAAAGGGGAAAACTATTAATCACTTTCCTAATCAGACCAAAATGCATTCTTCTATGTAACACTAATGAATGTTAAGTTAATCCTTAAATCCACAGACCACTGCTAATTACAGGCAGTGTAGTGAAATTACAAACACTACTGTCCTTTTAATATGGTTACTGCACTCCACATGTGGCTTCCTTTACCAATTTAAGATTTTGTCTTTTGGCCTATCTAGTAGTAATACCCATAGTTTTTTTTTAAAGAGGGAGAAATCATCTAAAAGGTGCCAAATGTGAACTGATTGCAGATGTGGCAGTAGTCACAGCAGTTGAACTATTATGTAATGATTCATATTTATGTGTATTTTATGGTTTAATGTCATTCTTGAATTATTATTGTTCATATTTTTATACATTTTCAATTACTTTCATAACTGTGCCTCCATTTCTTGTGTTTTGTGGGTGGAGCCCCAGGAGGCGGGGCCACCCAGACATCACTCGTTCTGAGTCCTCTCTGTGGCTATTTAAGACCACCACTAAGTAAACTCAGATCAGTAAGACACTGTGTTTCTAGGGAGGTATGTAAGTATTGCTGTTTTTCTTTTCTGGTTCCGCCAACTTTCTTGCTTTGTTTTAAGGATTCTGTATTCTGGATTGTGTTTTGGGCATTTTAGACAGCCCATTTCTTGCTTGTATGTTCCTCTTTTGTCTTTATGTGATATAGTCAGGGGTTTATAGTCATTCTCTCTCTTGTGGGACTATTTGCCATATTTTGGTATATATTTTTTATTTTCTGACACTTCATGTTTTTTTTTCCTTTCTTTGATTTTTTTTTTGCTTGCCAGTTCTCTGTGTTTGGGACCTTCTAAGCCAATGCCTCCTAATAATAGTTCTGAGTACGCTGGGCAGGGTGAGCCTCTTCTGGGCTGGCCAGTGAAGCTTCTAGCCAACTTTGTGCATTATGTCATCATCACAACATGGACATTTTAGTATGAAGAAATGTCAAGCAAATTTAAGTAAACCAAAAGAAAGAAAGAAAGAAAGAAAGAAAGAAAGAAAGAAAGAAAGAAAGAAAGAAAGAAAGAAAGAAAGAAAGAAAGAAAGAAAGAAAGAAAGAAACCACAACTGACATCTGTGAAAACAGTGTTAAGAAATTAATCTTGTCCATTCACTTTATTAAACCAGCTTGGTATCCTGAGGTTGCAACCATTGCTGCCAGTTCACTGTAGAGCACACTTGTGCACACACCCACATTCACGCACACCAGGAAAATCTAGAGTCTCCAAATTATTGTAATGTATATACTTGAAAATGTGGGAGAGCGACCAAATAAAAAATTCCCACAGACACTTTTAGAATACGTAAACACAGGAGTTTAGTATTTTTAAACTGAGTCTCAAGAGTCAGTCTTATCTGAGCACAAGGACAGAACTGTTTGCTCCATCACTCAGTCAGGCACCCACACCCACTCAGTCTCTGGGAGCACTAATCACAGTGTCACCATGTCATCACATTTTACTCAGCTCAGTTCAGTTTATTATTATAAACTGCTCATTCTATTGAAAGACCAACCTCACTATAAACTATTAGAAATACAGCATAGTTAGAAGACTTGGATTGCACACATCTATGCTTTTCACAATTAAATATTGTGTATTATGTAAACAAAATCTAATATTTTAGCCATGCCGTGCTGATATCCCATGACCTTATACTGGAATACGGAGGTTCAAACAGTGTCTGAATGAAAAACTAAAAGTGGGGGTGCATGATGTGCAGGACCAGTTGACTAAACAACAGTCATTTGAATCACTATGACTTTAGACAGACAGACAGACAGACAGACAGACAGACAGACAGACAGACAGACAGACAGACAGACAGACAGACAGATAGATAGATAGATAGATAGATAGATAGATAGATAGATAGATAGATAGATAGATAGATAGATAGATAGATAGATAGATAGATTTGTCCCCGGGGGAATTTGTTTTTTTACATAAGCTCTTTAAACAAATAAATACAAAAATAGGTATTTAAGTAAATAAATAAATAAGTATAAGTTCAGACATTGCTCTGAACACACACTGGAATGACTATAAATCAAGAAAAACTAAAAAGAAAGAAAAGTTCTGACTTGGCTGTCCCAGTTACAGTGAGGCATTAGGCAAATGTATTTCTGTCGGTATAAAGGAGCCCCCTGTAGTGTTTCTTGACACTTGACAGTAGGGGCGGAGTGGTGGCTCTGAGGCTAAGGATCTGTGCTGGTATCCAGAAGGTTGCCGGTTCGAATCCCCGTCACTGCCAAAAGAGATCCTACTCTGCTGGGCCCTTGAGCAAGGCCCTTAACCTGTAATTGCTCCAGGGGCGCTGTACAATGGCTGACTCTGCGCTTTGACCCCAAGGGGTATGCGAAAACTAACAAATTCCTAATACAAGAAATTGTATCAGGTGAAATAAAGAACAAAAATACAAAAAAAAAATACAAAAATACTTCTGCTGAATAAATCATTGGCTACAACTGGTCAGTGTTAGTGTGTCACAGAGAGGATGTTCAGCATTGTCCATAATGACACTCAGTTTTGTTTTCATTTTCTCCTTTTCTACTATTACCAGGGCATCCAGAGTGTGTCCAATAATTGACCTTGCCCTTTTAATCAGCTTGTTGATTCGGTGCGCTTCACTTGAAGTAATGTCACCAGCCCAGCGCATCACAGTGTAGAAAATCACACTGAACCATTACAGAGTTGTAGAAGATGTGAAGGATGTCACTGCCCTCATTAAAGGTACACAGTCTTCTAAGGAAGAAGAGCCTGCTCTGCACTTTCTTACTGTATATAACTCCTCTGTGTTCTGAGACCAGTCCAACCTGTCATTAATGTGGACCCTCAAGTACTTGTAGGAGTGGACCACCTCTACATTAACTACTTGAACAGTGACTGGACATAGTGGCTGTTTGGTGCAGCAAAAGGCTCTAACCAGTTTCTTGGTTTTGTTAATGTTAAGATGCTGACTCCTGTCTGCTGTCTCATCCCTGGTCTGTAGTCATTAGGTGAAGAGGTGCCTGCCCTCTTTGCAACAGGAACAATGTAGGATGCTTTCCATGGCAGTGGCATTTTTTGAAGAATCAGGGACAGTCTGAACAGTTGACATTGGACACTATAAAGTTAGTCAGCTCAGGCCTTAAGAACTTGAAGATTCATTCCATCTGGTCCAACAGCTTTTCCTGTGTGTAATTTCCTCAGTTGTCTCCTTTCTTGGTCTTCAGTTAAGGACAGTCCATACTGATGGTCAGAGGTGGACTTGTCACTGGTCATTCCAGTTGACATGGTAGGAGTTGTTGATGTAGTAGGGATGGTATGGGGACACTGGTCATTGGAAGAAGGTAGCAGTGAGAGATAAAATCTATTAAAAATTGGTTTAGGGCACTAGCTTTGTTCACATTCCATTTTGGCACCTGAGCCCTGGATTGCTTGAGCTCTGTAATTATGCCCAGTTCATCCCAGACATCCTTCATGTTATTCTGAGTGAGTTTGTTTTCTGTTTAAGCTTTGCAAGCCTCCTTTCCTTCAGCTTTTTCTTAGCACATGCTGTACGTCCTTCACAGTCTCTTTGTCACTCTTTTTCTCATTCAGGAGACCTTTTAGCTCCTTAGTAACCCCGGGGCTTGTTGTTTGGAAAGCAATGCACTGTCTTAGCAGGTACTACTGTGTCGATCTAGAAGTTAATATAGTCTGTGATGCAGTGATACTTCTCAGTTTTATTTAGCATCACGGCAGGATGGCAAATACTAAGGGAGCACTGGTCTATGAAATCACTGAAAATGTCACCTGAGTGACACCCTGTTGAGTTTCTTTTTTTAATACTTGCCTGAATCTTCAAAGGAAGAGTGATCAAACAAAACCTGACATGTGGGAGAGAACACCCAAGTTCCAGCACTATGCAAGTCTGTGTTTTAAAAGTTGAAGGCAGGGGGTCTGTTAGGTCTGATGGGCACCAAGGATGCACACTGATTACATGTAAAGTCCTATCAGAAATAACAGACCCCCCTTTTAGTTCATATCCCGGAACTTGTGTTGTTGGCCATTTTTTATTGATCAGAGGAATGAAAAAATGCAATCATGAGCACACCATTCAATCTGTCCAGCTTGATTATTTTTACTTTATATGTTTTTCACACCGTTTTAACAAATTGTATGATATGGTGTCTGGGTGGAGTATAAATGTCTATGTAACAACAGTTCAGTAAATCATGTGGATATCACCCATGGACATCATTACTGCCAGCATCCAAGCATATTATTTATTGGTCAACTCCCTCAACGTTGATATATTAAGAGAGCAGCATACTGGCACAGTGATCAGTGCTGCTGCCTTACAGATCTAGAGTGAAGGATTTGAAATCAACGTCCAGTCATTACTTGTTTAAGCATTCTCCCTGTGTCTATGTGGGTTTTTCTTTTGGTTTTATAGCAACATCTGAAAGATGTATGGGGTGGGGGGGACCAAAAATTCCTGGAATTGTTAAAAAATTTTTTATTGAATATCTTTCTGCAATTCCATTTTAGTCACCGTCCAAATAGTTCTCTTGAGGTGCCAGCGCTTCTTCAATTCCTGGAAAGATTTCCCGTACTCACCTTTTGTTACCGTGTCCATAGCATCCTGTGATTTTTTTTCCTGGATCCCTGTAGCAAATCTTCTTCCCTTCAGTCTGAATTTTAAATTCAGGAATAAACTGAAGTCACAGGGAATGAGATCTGGAAAATTTGGTGGAAAAACCACAATGGAACAAAGGAGCAATCACATTGTTTTTGGTCAAAAGCCCTTTGACTAACAATAAATGCAGCGTGTGTAGGTGTGCTACCTTGGTGTAGATGACAGTTTTTGTGCTCGCCGCTCTAAACATTTTTTCCTGATGCTTTCCTGCAGTTGCCTTAGTAGTTCAATGTAACACTGCTGATTAAAAGTCTGTTCACAGGGAACAAACTCTTCATTAACAAGTTTTTCAATGTTGAAAAACACGACTGGACATTGTCTTGATGTTCAATAGGACCTGAGGTGCATTTTTCAGCTTGGAGAAAAACAAAATTGACCAAGTCACACACAATTGCAGAATAATGATCAGAAATCCACATTCAAACAAATCAGCATGATTCTATACGATGGACTGATAAACAAGACATTCATTACCTAGTGGCATAGTTGAGAACTACACCCTTCTGGCATGCTATTGATCGATTTTGTGAATTTTTTAGATATCTCCTCATATGTGTTATTTACTAATGTAAGCCCATAGCTCCATGCAGAGCACAGACCATCAATGACACCTTTGCAGCAAGTTCTTCTCTTTCGACTATCTTTTCTATCTCTTTCCAGCTGCTGCCATAATCTTTTAATTCTGCTTCCCTGTCTAACTTACAAGTGTTCCTTGGTCAGCCCACTTAATTTTTCCTCCTGAGGATTCCAGGTCAGAGTCTGCTGGGTGGCATTGGGAGAAAGCTTACTAAGGGTTTGTCCAATCCAGCCCCACTTTCTGGTTTTTGTCCTACTTTTTGCCGCAGGTCTTTGTTTCGTATTTTGTCAGGCCACTGTCTGTTGAATATCCTCCTCAAGCATATTGTTGAAAAACATTTGGATCTTCTGTTATATCTTTTTACTCATTCTCCATGTTTCTGCACCATACAATACAACTGCTTGTTAGATGTTAGAATTCAAGATTCTTAATTTTGTTGCTGTTCATATTTCTCTGGAGGACTAAATATTATTCAGTGGCACAAAAGCCACCCTTGCTCTCCCCAGACAATCATTGACCCTCTGTCCACTATGCTGCCCAGGTATGTAAAGGTGTCAAATTCTTTACAGGTGTCACCTTCTACTCTCAAAATGTTGTCATTTTTGGGGTTGATTCTCATGAAAATAGTCTTCTTCTATCTGATATTTAGCCCTATTTTGGCTGATGTGGCTGCCAAATGTTCTGTTTTATCCTACATTTGGGTTTTATGGTGTGACAGAAAGGCTATATCACCTACAAAGTACAGATCTTCTAGTGGTGTCCACAGGGTCCACTGTATCCCATTCTTCCTCCCTGCTGTAGCTGATTTCATGATTCATATGATCACCAGGAGGAACAGAAAAGGTGACAAAAGGCACTGGTGTCACACTCTAGCCTTGACCTCAAAGGAGTCTGATAACTCACATGCATGGACCACCTTGCAAGATATGCCCTCACAGGTGCTTTGTATGAGTGAAATGAACCATTCTGTTATTTCCATATTGTCAAATCCCTTCACATAGGCATTAAAAATGATACAGAGAGGAGAATTCAAGTGACTCCTCCATAATGATCTGTAAAGTGGCAACGTGATCAGTACATGATCTGTGCTGCCGTAAACCTGACTGCTAGACTCAGAGCTTATTGCCCACTGTGATTTTCATTCCCTCCAGTAGGACTGTTCCGGACTCTTCCAGATACTGAGAGCAGCATTAGTCCCCTGTATTTGTTGTAATCTTTGAAATTTCCTCACTTGGGTTATTTGGCCTTATCTGAGTGTGTGTATGAGTAAGCCCTGCATTGGACTAGTGCCCTGTCTACAGTGGAATCCTGCTCTGTGTGCAAAGTTGCTGTGGCATCTGTTAGCTTGAATTTGAGAAAATGGGCTTGAAAATATTACATAAAGAATAATAATAAATCTTTTAGAGGGCCTCATTGCCAAATGCCTTTCAAGTCTCTTGGAAGAGTTTCTAGAGTAAAGGCCTTTTAAACATGAATTCACTGGGGTCCGTCTCATAAAGACAAACCACTTACCACTTGAAAAACTGCCGAAACCACACTGTCATAAGTGTTTCAAAGACACATTGCTTTTATCATTAAATGCATCAGAAGACCCCCCCGAGTTGTGGGTTTCTGCCATTATTTTTCTCAATGTCGACTGAAAAAGAACATCTAAACATAATATTGTGCTCCCTTCCCCACATATAAAATTCAAGTGAAGCTGCAACAATGGAACTCTGCCCAACTTTGAAAATAATCAAATATGCCCGCTCACTTTGATAAATTTAAAACCAAAACTGGACTCCAAACAATATCAACTTGAACCATGAAATGAAAAGCTGACCTTTCAGAAGATGGCTAAACAGCCACTGTATTGAATTAAACACATCAAAGAATATTAACAACCCATTTTTGTAGAGTGTCAAGTACTTGTGCTAAGAGGTCATATTCAGGGCAATACCGTAAGCAATACCACTCTGAGTAGAGAGGGGGCACTGTCATGAACTCCACTTTCTCACTGACCGGATGATAAGTGACCCAGTTTCACTTTCCGCCTAGAAGCCGTTCCGCTTCCATGTTGGTGATATAAAAATATTGGAGCTACTGGTGAAGTAATTAGATGTTTTCTATACTTGGGGTTTTCTCAGTGTTTTTTTGTACTAAGTGAAATTGATTTGTGAGAGTTGTTAACCATTTTTTGTTTATTTTCAGAAAGTTTAGTTTTTTGTATTTCACTACACAATGTGATTTTGTTTATATGACTCAAGAGACATGTCACATGGCTGCGATCAGCGTATATATATTGTAAGCGGTAGTGACTCTATATTATGGCAGAAGTTCCATGTTTTGGTATCCCTCAATTGGATAAACATTAAAGATCTTTAGTGGTAGCTAGTTCTCAACTTATGTTAGCTAAGTTCTAGGTTTTGTTTCGATTTCTTTATCTACTTTGACTTTATCGTTGGTTTGGCTCCATGATTTGTTCACTTGTGTTTCATTTCAATATCCTGGTTTCGAACTGGCATGGGATAAATACGATTTTCGTCTCAGTTCATCTCTCTCAATAATACGTGGAGACGCTTTCTCATGACATCCGGAAGTTGGAGTTCATCAGAGGGCCACTACCTGAAGAAGAAAGATTGATCCCTCAGTATTTATTTTGTTTGATTGGCTGTGTTCTTCTCAAGTACAATAACTTTTAACTTCATGATTAGAAAATGAAACAAGAACCAAAATGGAGTATGTGCAGGGGTCAAAACCAAAGAGTCAAACTGATCTTTTGCCAAGCCAGAAGTCAGAATCATAAGCCAGAAAATAAGTCAAAAAACCAAAAATGAAAACCCCCGAAGTGCACTTAAAGTCTTTTAGAATGATCCAAACTCAGTTACTGATATGCCTCATAATGTGATTGCCGATGACGTCACCTGAACACACGTCTGGGTAACTCTGGAAGGCTGCCTCAGCAACGGTGAACACGAAACTCACCATAATGGCTCCATGATAAGATGTTAAAATATTTCAACTTCATGAGGAATTAAGATGTGGTTATGTAAATATTTGTATTAAATTTAGCAACCTGAGAAACCCCAGAATATCCATCAAGAAGTACCAGGAACTGGGAAAAAAATGTATAAAGAACATCAGTCGTAATAGGCTGCATGTCAGTTTTGCACCTGAAATGGTATGACTAGCTGGTACCTCAAACCTTTTTTCTACCAAATGTTTCCTTCTTTCATCTTACAAAAGGAAAAGAAGCTTTTCACTCTGAATACTAAAGTAAGGTCATGCTCCAGTGTCTTCTTTAAAAGTTAACCTCCTTACATCATATTTGCTCAATTCCATAATCTTTACCATTGAAGAGTTAATCACTTATTCTTCCTGAGATAGAGTGAAAGGGAGAAGGACCAACCCTAATTATTACCTTCAGGTCTAATGTCAAGAGGGCCAGACTCACCTCCCATGGGATTTAATAAGATCAATCAAGTGGTGTTGTTTTTAAAGAAGAAAATGGCCTGCAACCAGAAAATAATTGGGCATCATGTTGTATAAAAATGGTTCAATCTTTGGGAGTTTTCTCTGAAATTGGATTCCATAAGAAATAAAAAAACAATGAATTCTCAAACAAGGACAATGAACAGCAGTAAGGTGCCATGCAGATGTTCACCTTGGAGAACTACGCACTGCCAACCAGCCCGGCAGACTGAACAAAATACTCCCTGAACGCAGGATGACCATAGAGTAGAAGCCTCTTAACTTTTACATGACTTGTAAGGATATGGCATGGAGTAATGAAGTGGCTTCAACTGTTTTGTTTCATCCATAAAAGTTAAGCCAATTAAGGTAGATCAGATACCACTTTTCAAACCCAAGCCAGTTTTACACTATTTAAATCGATTCCTGTTTTTCTAAACCTGCTTAATTATCAGGTTATTGGGAGCAGGAGAAGCCTATTGCAGTAGAATAAGTTGCAAGGCAGGAACCATCCGAGGACACCATTTAATTTTAGGTCACATTCACACACTGGTCCAGATTAACAGTTAAGTGTTAAGTCAAAATGCAGACTTTTGGAAGGAAACCAAAAAATACAACTGCTTTATAAATTGTTTTCATTTGTAATTTTCTGTGGAGATTTTGTCATTTTTCACTGCTATTATCCATCCATCCATTTTCCAACCCGCTGAATCCGAACACAGGGTCACGGGGGTCTGCTGGAGCCAATCCCAGCCAACACAGGGCACAAGGCAGGAACCAATCCTGGGCAGGGTGCCAACCCACCGCAGGACACACACAAACACATCCACACACCAGGGCCAATTTAGAATCGCCAATCCACCTAACCAGCATGTCTTTGGACTGTGGGAGGAAACCGGAGCGCCCAGAGGAAACCCACGCAGACACAGGGAGAACATGCAAACTCCACGCAGGGAGGACCCGGGAAGTGAACCCAGGTCCCCAGGTCTCCCAACTGCGGGGCAGCAGCGCTACCCACTGCGCCACCGTGCTGCCCACTGCTATTATTCACATCCCAAATTTTACAAATGTAAAAGTTATTTATGTCATTTGTTACTCATAATGATAACTATTTCAATGGATTAAAATTATTATGTTCTATTGTACTATTTTCTGTTTTATGGACGCCATTATTAGTTGTTTTGCTGCCATAGATACGAACCAGTGATGAATCTACTGTATGTGATGTCAATCAAGCAACAGGATAAAAGGTCACCCTTCCTTTTTGTCGCTATCTGCTATCTGTCTGAATGCATTCCATCTTAACTCACAGGGGTGTTTTACAGAAGTGATTCATTTAAAAATACACGTGTTTGGGACGTTATGAGCATACAACTGGATGACTTGATTATGAGACATGATAATGTGAGATTTTTTCATGGTTGTTTTGATATATTGGGCTATTGTCCATCATTAGTCACCAGATACTTTGTTTTCTCCATTCTGCATGAAAACATGAGATTCAAATTTTCACGGCTATCACCATATACTACTACATGGGGTAAGTAACATATATATATATATATATATATATATATATATATATATATATATATATATATATATATATATATATATTTTTAGTTGGAGATCCACAAAGGGAGAAAAAACGAATCACGTATCATACAATAGTTTTTATTCCTGAGCTTTCAACCCCTATCAGGGGTCTTCATCAGAGGATAATGCTTAGACTTACAAGAATCATATATATATATATATATAATATATAATATATATAATATTTATATATTTATATATATATATATATTTGTTTTTGGATGGAGTATTATTTTAATGAAAAGATGAGTCAAAAGCCAGACATTATTTGTATCAACAAAAACCAATAAAGCCATAATGTAGGATGGAATGGGACTAAAAGCTCCCAACCAAAAGTAAGGAATTCTTTCTGCACTTTTGTAGAACATTAGAACAATCTAGACAAGAACAAGTCACTCAGTCCAACAAAGCTCTCCTGTCCTATCCATATAACTCCTTCAAACTAACATCAAGTTGTGTTTTGAAAGTCACTAAAGTCCAACTGTATACCACATTACTTGGTAGCTTATCTCAAGTGTCTGTGGTTCTCTGTGTAAAGAAAGACTTCTTAATGTTTGTGTGAAATTTACCCCTAACAAGTTTCCAATTGCATTCCTGTGATCTTGATTAACTCATTTTAAAATAACAGCCTTGATCCATTGTACTAATTCCCATCATAAGTTTAAACACTTCAATCATGTCACTTCTTAATCTTCTTTTGCTTAAAAAGGCTCAGCTCTTTTAATCTTTCCTCATAATTCATCCCCTGTAGCCCTGGAATCAGCCTGGCCACTCTTCTCTGGACCTTTTCTAGTGCTGCTATGTTCTTTTTGTAGCCTGAAGAGTAATACTGCACACAGTACTCCAGATGACGCCTCACCAGTGCGTTATAAAGGTTGAGCAGAACCTCCTGTGACTTGTACTCCACACATCGTGCTATATAACCTAACATTCTGTTAGCCTTCTTAATGGCTTCTGAACACTCCTTTACAATAGACGTTTTGATTTATATACAAACGTTTGGGTGTCATGTGCTGTGTGCCACCATCTTAAGAAGGTGATGATTGATGATATAATGCCATGCAAGATTCTTTTGTCACATGGCGGTACATGGCTACCACCACAAACAAAAATGATCAAAATGATAGCTACTTCCCAAAAACTAAAGCACACATTATGAAAGAAATATTAAAACATTGTGTTTTGACAGAAAGCTATGCAAAAACATTAATACACATAGTTGATAAAATATAACACCATGCTTGCCTGCAGTGAAAAACATTTGCTTTACTCATCTGTGTTCATTTTGTCATTTCCAGACACTGAGAAAACTAAAATAATATGTCTTGTTTAGGCAATTTAAGAAACATCCCTTGCCTCTTGTGCCGACTGGCTGGCCAGCTGTTCAACCTGGACAGGACGCCCAAACAAGAGAAGGACAGGGGAAGGCAGCTACTGTGGGACACTGCCTCCCCCAAGACACCAGATGGCAAGTTCCCTACAGCACAGCGGTGCCCCGGATTCCAGCAGGGCAACATGTGATTTGGAGTTCGGCTTCTCAGAACTGCTGGATATCGTGGGTGCCGCCAGGAGGCGCTGCCAGGGGACATGGGCACTCGTATCTTTTCCATAGCCCAGAAGTACTATCGAGTCACAGGGACGGAAGCCCCGAAGTACTTCCGGGCTGAAGAAGAAAGCAAATTCTCCATCTGACCTGGAAGTGCTGTCAAGTCACGTGAACGGAATTGGAGAAGCACTTCCAGGTCAAGGACTATATAAAGGACTGATGGAGACCCAGAAAGAGTACCAGAGTTGGGAGGTAGAGGACAGAGCTTGCTGGGAGGTGTGGAGGAGAAATGTTTGTGGATTTATTGTATTATTAGTATTGGTTTTTGCCTGTTTATGGTGGCGGAGGTGCTTCTGGGCAGTATAATAAGAAGAAAAAGAATTAAAGATCTTCTTATTGATTTTACCCTGTGTTCAGTGAGTCTTTCTGTTGGGTTTAAGGGGCAACAGCGACCCCTAACGTCTTACACTCTATAACAAATGTCATGGTGTGAATGCACATGGTCCTAAATTTGCTTCTGTCACATCAGTTCTTCTCTATGTATTAATAATAATAATAATAATAATAATACATTTTATTTATATAGTGCCTTTCCCATGCTCAAGGCACTTACAGAATATAATAAAGAACGGCAGTGTATACAGTATATAGCATTGTACAAACAAGATAAATAAATAAAGAAGATTAAGACAGTGAATTCTGAAAAAAAAAACAGACAACATAATTGATGGTCTCGCACACACACACACACACACAGGTTACATGAGCATCTTGACAGAGAGGTAAACTGAGAGAAGGGTAATAAAGTCAAATTGAGCTAAAAGCCTTCCTGAACAGATGAGTTTTGAGTTGTTTTTTAAAAGAATTCATGGAGTCAGCTGACCTGATTAATTTCGGTAGGTCATTCCAGAGTCTGGACGCAATACAGCTGAAGGCCTTGTCACCCATGGAGTGTAGACTAGTGTGGGGTACAACAAGATTTCCAGAATCAGAGGACCTTAGTGGGCAGGCAGGCACATAGTGATGGAGAAGGTCACTGATGTAGTTTGGCGCGAGGTTATTTAAGGCTTTGTAGGTTACTAGTAGGATTTTATATTCGATTCTGTAAGACACAGGGAGCCAGTGAAGACGGAACAGGATGGGTGTGATGTGCTCGCTGCTGCTGGTTCGAGTAAGGACTCTTGCAGCTGAGTTTTGAATAAACTGGAGCTGTGATATAAGATTAGAAGGGTCAGATTAGGGACAGATTAAGTAAGAACTGTCAATCCTGTTTATCATGGCAGTAGGAAGTCTTTTGATTGGTCATAGTCGGTGAATTCTCAACCTGCATATTCATTTTTCCTGATGGGCTAATCGTCAGTGCTGATGCTGCCTCTGAGCTGCTGCTCTTACGTGACCACATGTATCAATAAAGCACTTTCTGGCTTAAAGTGCTAAAGGAGTGAAGCTCTTTTCTTCAATGGATGATTCCCTAACCTATCGGATTATTTAAATAATCTGTAATCAAGTCATACCATTCTCTCAGTACAGAAAAGCAGCAGTAGTTCAATTACAAATTTATTTTCAGAGTACTTTACAATGAAAGCATGTTAATAAAGTAACAGAGGTATGATATAATGAAGGCAGTTTTGCTAAATTAAGACTAACATTTCAAATTTCCAGTCTTTTTTCTTGTTTTCAAGAAGCATTATGGTGTCATCTCATTTCTCCTGATGGTAGTTGTTGTTCCAGGGTAATCATTTATTTTAAACCAATCAGACTTAAAGTTAGCCTCTGACATCACAAACCAAGGACTTCAAGAAAGGGCAAGCAAAAATCCCTTTTCAAAGAAAAACAGACTTGTCATTATGATAATGCATGACAAATACTCGAAATTTGAGCAGAAAAGCTGTCCTCATTTAAATCCTAACGTAAGCAGATTTTTCTGGACTGCTTTTGTTATTGAAGGATGTGAAATTGTGTGTGTCCAGGCTGCACAGGGGAGCCATCGTTATGAATAGATATGGGTTTAAAAGATGGATTGTAAAAAGTAACTAGCCAAGGTCAAAATCGGAAAGACAAGATTTACTAAACACAGCCCTGGGCATGAAACAAGAATCCTAAGCTGAGAATTGAAGAGAAAAGTCAACAACCAGAACAGTTAAAAAAAGCAAAAAATGTTGGGATGTAAATTTTAGCCAATGGACAGAAAAGAATTAAAATCCAGATATTCTTTTTACTGTGGTGGGCTGGCGCCCTGCCCGGGGTTTGTTTCCTGCCTTGCGCCCTGTGTTGGCTGGGATTGGCTCCAGCGGACCCCAGTGACCCTGTAGTTAGGAAATAGCGGGTTGGATAATGGATGGATGGATGGATATTCTTTTTAAATGGGCATAAGGTTGTATCCACAAACTTTAACGATGAAGGTTCTATGCTGCCAGCTTCTGAACCGTCACACTGATGATGTAACTCAATGCAAATGCCATGAACAGGTGCCTGGCACCGTGTGAATGCCTCCTTTACTACAGGTGCCCAAATTAGTGGCACCCATTATAAAAACAAGAAGGGGCACTTGAAGAGCATATTTAATTCTCAACAACATTAAAAATGTGCTTGATACAAAAAACAAGGTGGCAACTAGATTCCTTGATCACTAAAATACCCAAAATGAAGACAAGGAGAACTGTAAAATAACTAAAATAAATGCCAGTGTACCTTTCTGCATGCAGTCCCTACTTTATGATGTCAGAGGCTAGCTATACAGCTGATTGGTTAAACATGAATGGCAGTCCTAGAGCAATAACCTTGTTGAAACCACAACAGACACCTGACGGTATCAGATCCACCTCACCAAAACCATCACAACCCACAGCATGTCGTGCTAACGGTCACCACCTGTGCACATTACTGAGTGCACGGTACAGTACTGTACATGCCATAGACAAGGCCTTTTAGTTCTCCCATGTTCTTAATAAATCAGCTTCATGAATACACGGTTTAATGGAATAATATATAGTTTCAATGGGAAAATTAAAATTCATAACAGAATGACAAGGCTGGCCTTTCCCTGTAATTGAGCCTTCAGGGAAGGTAATATTAAAGCAAAGGGTCTCTCTAGATAATCTGAATGGCAGCTTTTAAAACATATTCAACTAAAATGTTTTGTATCAGAATGAGAAAATAATAAAATACATGAAATCTGACAAGACTTAACTGATTTAATAAATGGAAATAATTAGGCAATTTAGTTTTGTTACTACAAAAAATTAAAAAAAAAAAAAAAAGTTTCAATTGTACACCTGAAAATGTTACCCAACAACAAAATAATTCAAATGTCTTGATTTCTTCTTTTTTTGTACATTTTTATTGTTGTACTGCGGAGGTGTGCCCTCCTAGCCACTTATGGTGGACCAACCTCCCCCTCTCAAAAGCTTGCTTCGCTCGGTATCGGTCCATGATTATATTCCAACATGGTCAAAAATCACACCCTGAGATTTATTTACAGTTATAACAACTGCTAAAACTATTGGAAATTGTCATCTGTGCAAGATGAATGGTAATCGACGTGCTGAAGTATCACCGGTATCTAACTTAATACGCGGAGTGAATGCGTGATCACATGTCATGATTTTGCTGGCAGTTGAATGTTTATGCAGTTTAACAATTTGTAAACTTGTGCCATTACATAGGTTACTTGTTGTGTGACCAGCATAAAAGTAGTGTCACAGATATGCACTCACTGACTGCTTCTTAGTGGTATTGTTTTCATGGGAATGGAAATCTTTTAAATTAATGTTAGTTAAGTTAATGGTAAATTTTGCTAGATTGAACTGAAATAGAATGTAACTTTCACATAGGTGATGGAAGATTTTGTTTTTCCCCCATAAACTAATAAGTTAAAGGAATGTTCTTAATGTTCAGCTGTATTCCTTTATGTAACAGAATGCTTGCTGATTGCAGCTAGGCAGCCAGAAAGAAACACAAACTGTTAGACTGGGGGGCATTAATGGCATATAGTTTTCTGACCGTTACATATTTACATTACCGTTCGTAGGTCCTAGTGTGTGCGATAACATATTGAAATGTTAAGTAATGTAAAGTAGACATAAAAGCTTTAAATGGAATATCTTATACAAGAACTGTCCTTATCTTTGTAAAATTAATCGTTCTCTTTTTTTTGTGTTTGAATTGTTTGCTTTGAATTTCACAAAACGTTTAAAACAAAGACACTTGGACTGTGGAGTCTTTTTTATAAATGAGTCATACTAACTGCTGGAATGCCTTTCTGGTAGCAGTATATTGCACTGGTTGAAAAGCCTCGACAAATGCAACTATATTAAAGTCATTTTCGGATGTCCACATTGCCTCTTCCATGCCTCACTGGTGATATTAAAATCACATCCTCCAGGGAACCAGAAGGTTAAATAACTGGTACACTTTACAAGTGTTCCACAAAATGAAAAAGTTATCGATTGGTCTGGGCTGAAGAAAGGAATAGATTATAATACCAAATCAGAGAGAAGAAGAAACTTGGAGAGATTGAGGAATTTCCATGATTGTAATGTTATGTTTGCAATTACATAGCTGTCTTCACAGGGACTACAATAAAGTGAATACAAGTAGGAGAGAAGTCTGACACCGAAATGGCAATATTTATGCCCGTTTCCCAATCGTGTCTAACGCTGTCAATTTAGAATGTGAAAATCAGATGACCCAATGATCTAAAAATAAACAGAAACATTCCTAATTTCTGTTACAGCAGTCTGACGATCTGGGCAGTCCAGACACCTTGCACTGAGCTTCTTTGATATCAGGTATCTAAATATTGTCTCCTTGAAGGTATCGGAGCCCCAATGCTTCTTTGTCTATTGACAGTTCCTTTAACACCACTATGTATAAACTGATTATTTGACCTGAAACCTATAATCTACAATAAACAGGGAAGTTGGACACCTCCGCAAAACTTACTTGTTATGATCAGTTTTTTTGTTAATTTTATTATATACTGTATATAGGAAAAGAACGCATCTATTGAGGGGTTTTTGAGTGTCAAGTATTCCAAATATAATATTCATTTTTTCATTTTATGGCAATTTAAAAAAGTGAATAGTAATTTTCCCAGTATCAGAGTTTGATGGATAAAACTCTGATTTGTGTGCAAACCTCTAATTATTGCCTCCCTGGTATTTTGAATATTAGCTTCTGTTAAAGGTCTTTAAGTTCTGGTTAGTGAATTCAGTTTGATGAAAGGTTGGTTTGACTTCCAGCTTTGATCTTTGCTTATTTCTGACTATGTTTATCTCCCAGTCCTTATAATTTAATTCATTCTGTCTTATCCTAAGGCACTAAATTATGAGTGTATCTTACAATTAGGACTTGCATCCATATGACAATCTCATATACAAATATAATTTTTATAATTTAACCCATGTTAGAGCACACAAATAAAATCTTGGAGATCAAAAGGTTTTCTTAAATGGCACTCTCTTGCCGATTGACATAACAACCAGTGACTAAATTGAACAATGATGGATGAAAAGTGATTGGTATTTACAGGAAATAGAAGGAGGTGATCTTTAAAATTTCATTTTACCCCTCTGCATGAAAAACTGGACTTACAAAAATGTTACCAGAGCATTTTGCCTCAAATGAGGAATCTGCCAAACAAAAAACAATATTAATAAAGTATTATCTTCCACTTGGTTTAAAGGAAAACACCATTAGATCAGTGGGATGTGTATTTTTTTGCATGTGAGATGCTATGAGTGACAATGAGACTAAGCAAATATGAATTAAAAACTGAGGCTGTTCCTTCCAAGTTGTTACACTTTTTCAGACACAGTTGATTTCCTGTTGATTTCTATATGCCTTTCAGTCCACAGCATTGCTTTTGCAAATACAGCTATCACATACAAAGACTGTGCAAATATACTTCTGAACAAACAAACAAAATGGATTCTTACAAAAAGAATCACAGTTCTATTGACGTGGGACAGGCTTCAACATGTAGGAGATGATGTTCCCTAGCGGCACGGTGGCGCAGTGGTAGCTCTGCTGCTTCAAAGTTAGGAGACCTGGGTTTGCTTCCCGGGTCCTCCCTGCGTGGGTTTCCTGGGTTAGGTACATTGGCGATCCTAAATTGTCCCTAGTGTGTGCTTGGTGTGTGGGTGTTTGTGTGTGCCCTGCAGTGGGCTGGCACCCTGCCCAGGGTTTGTTTCCTGCCTTGCACCCTGGGTTGGCTGGGATTGGCTCCAGCAGACCCCCGTGACTTTGTAGTTAGGATATAGCGGGTTGGATAATGGATGAATGGATGATGTTCCCCTATGCAGAGAGTCACTTCTCGATTCGTTAAGGACAGCTCTAGGTGACTCTGACGGCAGCAATCCAAGGACACACTGGAGGGATTATATTTCGAATTTCACATGAGACTGCACTGGAATTCCCCAGGAGGAGATGCAATATGTAACATACAAGGAGTTAGAGATGCCTAGTGCCACCATGAATGTCACCAAGAAAACAGGAGAGAATAAGAAATGAGATGTGATTAGTCTGTCAGTGCACATATCAGAGTGCTTTTGAAGTATATACAAAGGTATAGATAGATAGATAGATAGATAGATAGATAGATAGATAGATAGATAGATAGATAGATAGATAGATAGATAGATAGATAGATAGATAGATAGATAGATAGATAGATAGATAGATAGATAGATAGATAGATAGATAGATAGATACTTTATTAATCCCGATGGGAAATTCACATTGATATTTAAGCTCTTCAGTTTAGGTTAGGGTCATGGGGGGTCTGGACCTACCCTGGAAGCACTGGGTGAAAATCAGGAACCAACCCAGGACAGACACTCAATCTGAGACATGGGACGAAAACAGAGTACCTGGGAAAAGCAATACTTGAACACGGGTGTAGACTCCACATATGCAACAGCTGGGCTGGTGTTTAAGTACTGTACACCATCTTACTTACAGTCCTTTTATCTATGTATGACTCACAAATGACATTATAGATTGTCAGCTTTGAATGTTGGATGTATATTCCCAAGCAGTCTATAGCATAAAGCTATGCAACATCCAGAAATGAATGCAGCGCACAACACATGGGAATGAAAGCAGAGAACTTGTAAAGAATTATTACAGTGGAGTCAGAAAGTGTTCAGTTCTGCACGCTTTACTGTGTTGTAGATTTCATTTTAAATGGATACATTTTCTGTTTTTTGCTCATCAATCTAGACTCAATAATCTGTAATGACAAGGTGAAAATATCCTTTTAGAAAGGTTTGTAAAATGAAAAACTGAAATGTCTTTGCAACAGAAATGCCAATTTGGACAACCTGCGTAAAAATTTTTAATTTTAAGGCAGATACAGATGTGCAAGTATTACTGCATTCATTTTCACACTACACTTCAGCGTACCAAGTATGTGTGCCATTTTGTCCATCTCCAACACTCTGCAAAATGTTTTGGGCACTTATTTATTGTTACCAGTTTTTACTTATGGCCAAGTATAGGTTACTTGGTCTAGCATAACTTTGAGAGCAAAACGTAAAGTTACTGATACAGGAAAGAAATGAAAACTAATTCCAAAGGATGAAAGAGCATCTACTTAAAATATGGTGTATAAGAAAGTATTTTCTGCTTAAATGTGTTATTTAAGTCAATAAGGACAAACATCATCATTGAAGTATATATATATAACAAGCATTTAAGTGCCCTCCATAATGTTTGAGACAAAGACACATTTTTCCCTGAAATGGGGGACACCATGTATAAAAAGTATTGTCATTTCTACATCGTGTGAATTGTTTGAAAATACCCTTAAATTAAAGTCTGCAATGTGCACTTTAATCACATCTGTATTGTTTGATTTGTAATGTTAAACTGTGGATCATAGGGGTAAATCAAGGACATGTATGAACATATACAAGTTTATCCATTTTCTCATCCTTCTTTTACACTGTCTACCCGTACAATGTTGTAGCCTTCCTCCCATGGATGGCGGGATGTGCTGTTATAGACTGTGTAACTAAATAAAGAAGGTAACCGTGTCAATCAGATCTCCAACTACTATAACATTTACTGCTTATTGTGCTAAAATTCGCAAAAACTGAAAAGTAATACTCCTTTTGAGATGGATACTAGATAACTGGTCTTGAAATATGTTTAAAGAGTATCAAGCACGATCTAAAGTTTTTACTGTTAAATCATGAAATATTTCCAAAAAAGCCACTTAATAATAAAATGCCATCTCATTCAGTGTGTGAATTTTGGAAACTTGTTAGATACACTTTGAATTTTTACTATCATAAAATTGCCTGTCATCTCTTAAATGTCCCACTTTTACTTGTATATCTATAGACACTGCAGTCACTCCCTGAATGAACACAGAGACCCCCTCTCAAGACTGCATTTACAACTGACGTGTTACATTGCCAAAATGAAGACAATCCAGGCCAGTAGCTGTTAAAAATGTTTCAGACCATTCAATCCAGCGAGTCCAAAGCACTGAAGGCCCACCTGGCAGTGCAAGGAATGCAGAAGGTAGTGGGAACAAAAGCTCCATTCTCATCACCAAAAGGAAAAACAGTACAACAGTCAGTTAGCATACAACAATTCTTTACAGGACAGTATGTCACATTTTAAAAGAGTGCACATTTCACTAACACATGCAAAGACAGCACGAAAGACAGCACTGTCGCACATCTGTGTAGATGTAGCACACAGAACTCAGGAAGCAGCACTGGAAAGTCCGCCATCATCTGCTTTCTTACTGCTTGTACAAAGAAAGTATACTCAATTGTATAACAAAACCATTACCCTGGTCCATATTTGGCTTGTTCTTATTCATAACCCTCCTGTCTTTTTACTGACTAAGATTCATTCAGTTTTAGAGCTGCAGGTAGCCAAAGCCTGTGGGCACTATTAATATACACAGAACATATTGTGGCGGACGGCCGGGATGCCCCTTTGTCACTGGATCCGGGGGAGCAGCCATGGGAGCCACACTAAGTCCCTCGGAACCTTTGTTGGCAGCCCCCCGAGTTGCGTCGGGGCCACTTTCGTGGAACAGCGGAGCTCATCTTGTTGGTTGGCCTCCGCCGGGGGAGCTGCATAGAGCTGCATGGCTTAACGAGCCCGTCTGGACGGGAGCGCAGCCACACCTGGAAGTGCAGCCGGAAGTAAGTCAATGAGCACCTGCAGCACTTCCGGGTGGGCTATAAAAGGAGCCTGCAGCCACTACTCAGGGTGTAGCAAAGTGTAAAATGTTATTTATAATTTTATTTTATTGTTATGAACTTCCCCAAAAGAGTTGATCCCTGTAAATAGTTAATAGTATACCAACAACAGTACGGGCGTTAATTAGCGTCACACCTCACAAACTGCATGCACCACGTTTTTGGCTCTAACGCCAGAAGCGCAGTGGATGCTGTAGGGGTAGGTTGTGGTTTCAGTTTCTTTCCTGATTTTTCATTTACTTTGTGTTAATAATTTATAATCGATTTAATTCATTATTTAATAGGCAGAGAGGAGAAGACGTTAATGTGACGCTCTGCCTATTTCTTTACTTTTGTTTTGAAAAGATTTTCTGGAAGAGGAAAGTAAAAGCTTGTGTTTTAAACCAATGTGCCTACGTGACAAGCATTTACACAACGCAGGGAAAGGCGGATTGCAGTCGGTTACAAGGGCGCCAGAGTTGGGAGGAGGAGGACGACAAAGCTGCCCTGGGCGGAGTGGAGGAAAAGAAGAGTGTGTGTTGGGTGTTTTTCTTTGGTGGTGTTTTTGGGACTGTGTTGTGCCTGTGGGGATTACGGGGAAGACGTACCCCACAGGTGAAGAAAAAATAAAATTTTTTGTTTATTTTGCCCGTGCTTCTGGTGTCAGTCAATAAAGCGCCTTTGCCACAGCATTTCCATTTCTAAGATAAAACAGAAAAATAAAACACATTGCCGCTAATAATTTGAATCTTTGCAGAGGAGTACAGTGATCCCTCGCTATATCGCGCTTCGCCTTTCACGGCTTCACTCTATCGCGGATTTTATATGTAAGCATATTTAAATATATATCGCGGATATTTTGCTGGTTCGCGGATTTCTGAGTACAATGGGTCTTTTAATTTCTGGTACATGCGTCCTCAGTTGGTTTGCCCAGTTGATTTCATACAAGGGACACTATTGGCAGATGGCTGAGAAGCTACCCAACTTACTTTTCTCTTTCTCTCTCTTGCGCTTTCTCTGATCCTGACGTAGGGGGTGTGAGCAGGGGGGGCTGTTTGCACACCTAGACGATACGGACGCTCGTCTAAAAATGCTGAAAGATTATCTTCACGTTGCTACCTTCTGTGCAGCTGCTTAGTGAAGCGACATGCTGCACGGTGCTTCGCATACTTAAAAGCTCGAAGGGCACGTATTGATTTCTGCATGTTTGTTTTTTTCTGTCTCTCTCTCTCTCCCTGCTCCTGACGGAGGGGGTGTGAGCTGCCGCCTTCAACAGCTTTGTGCTGCGGTGCTTCGCATACATAAAAGGCAAACAGCCCTATTGATTTGTTTGCTTTCTCTGTCTTTATGACAGTCTCTGCTCCTGACGCACACTCCTTTGAAGAGGAAGATATGTTTGCATTCTTTTAATTGTGAGACAGAACTGTCATCTCTGTCTTATCATGGAGCACAGTTTAAACTTTTGAAAAAGAGACAAATGTTTGTTTGCAGTGTTTGAATAACGTTCCTGTCTCTCTACAACCTCCTGTGTTTCTGCGCAAATCTGTGACCCAAGCATGACAATATCAAAATAACCATATAAATATATGGTTTCTACTTCGCGGATTTTCTTATTTCGCGGGTGGCTCTGGAACGCAACCCCCGCGATGGAGGAGGGATTACTGTATTCCAATCAGATTCTTAGATTTAGTGAAGCACCAGCATCCTATAGTTGAATAAATCAATCAATGTATCTTTCTTTTTTATTGCCTTTCATAATCTGACCTGATATCAAAGTCCACCCACCTCCCATCGATGCATTTGTTCATTTTCAAACTTGTTAAATCCAATTTAAGATCACATACTGCAGTTTCAAAGCATGTTCAGAAACGCTGGGTGCAAGCAGGGTAACTGCCCTGGGTGGAGGGTCAGTATTTACAAATAACAGTACAAGACAGTCAAAGGCATTGGACATGCTGACTAAAAGAAAACAGTAGGACATCCAGTGTGTGAAACTGGCAAAAACAAACTGTTCAGTGAAAAAATATAATGTTTAGAATGCAGGAATCGGCTATGTCCCTGGCCACCTTCTGGGATTGGAGTTTTAAAAATGCAGCAGGTGCTCATTGATCCTAACATAAATAGATCCATTCCCTAAATCTTACATTGACTGCTATCTTTTTAATTCGGTCTCCTTTACGGTGTAATCACTTCCATTGTCTCACACCTTATTTTCTCCTATCACTGCTATTCAGTCAGCTGTAGATCTACAGCACTCTGCTGACACTTTGTTTCTGCTGAGAGGCAGTCACTCTCCACCTAAAACTGTCCCATATACAAGAAGTACTAATTTATGATTGTGTTTTCTATAATGTCACTGTTCACATTCTCAAAGGTTGCCTAAAGGTCGCTGTCTAATTCTTTTCATAAGCAATTGGACTGGAAAATTGTTTTGTTCAAGCTATGATTGCAATTGAAATTTAACCCTAATATAATTCTCGAGAATAGTCTTTGGCCTGCCACAACCCAAAACTGGATTAAGTGGGATTGAAAATGCTAGGTAATGCAAGGTTATTTTAGATCCGTTTTCAAATTAGCTTTTAATTCTACTTTTTTCACCTGTCATTTCACTTTCAGTTTCTTTTTCAAACACTTGACCATTTCTATTTTAGTTTTAATATTTGGAGGCCTACCTCAATTAGATTTTGAGAGAACCATTTCAGTTTATTTTCGGTTTTAGCTTATAAAATGGCTGATCATTGAAGATAAAGAAATGTATACAATGCCTGACTGTAGAAACATACTGATGTACCCTGTGATGGATAACTGTGGCCCATACTTGGGCAGGGAGGCTGATATACCGGAAAGACTGGGGAAGCAGATGTGCACAGGGCGCTGCCTCCTCCGAAGCTCTAGATGGCAGCCCCCGGGGTTGCTGTGGCTCCATGGATTCCCATACGGGTTCATGGGATTTGGAGTTCGGGACAGCCCTGTTGGGTTTCACGGAGGCAGCCAGGGGGAGCTACTGAGCCCTACATTAGGCTTCCATCACACCTGGGAGTGATTTCAGATCTGGTTAATGAGCCACCTGGAGCACTCCCAGGAGCCGCCTCACTTTACTCGGGGAGCCAGAGTCGGGAGGAAGACAGTCGAAACTTGTGAGTGGAGGAGTGGAGGAGAGAAAGAGAGAGAAGAGAAGATAGGACTGTGTTGAATTGTACTGGGTGCTTGTACTGTGCTGCTGTGGGGAGCGAAGGAAAAGTGCTTCCCCACTGAAATAAACGTTTGCTGTGCAACACTTGTGCCTGTGTCTGGTGTGTTTGGGTGTTAGGGGTGGCTAGAGTGCCCTGGTGGTCACAACCCAGAAAACCTCAGTGAGCATCTTTTTACTTCAACCATCTATACAGTGAGAAGTTAATCAAAGTGACACCTTTTATTGGCTAACTAGAAAGATTACAATATGCAAGATTTTGAGGCAACTCAGGCTCCTTTTCTTGCCTCGAAAGCTTGCATATTGTAATTTTTCTAGTTAGCCAACAAAAGGTGTCATTTTGCTTAATTTCTCACTATATCCATAATGGCTAACATGGTACAACACCCTAGTACTACTGCCATCTATACAGAGAGCGATCTTGTGACCATATTTTTAAATGCGTATTATTCATCTGTTCAAGGAGCAGACTGGCAGCACTGGGCATTTTAAACTTCAGATCAAGCACTTCCCAGCACCTCCTGAAGGCAGCCAACTCACACAACCTCCTAGACATTCAAATAACAACTGGGCCAGTGCACTTAGTCTCTGTTTGTGTTCGATCGACTAACATGACCAGACAGTAGCTTTCTGCCAAAAAAAAAAATTAGAGTTAGCTGACCAACACAAACCATTAGTTTACTTTCTTGGGCAGGTTTATATTTCTTCAACATATATTTTAAGCAACAGCTTTGTGAAAGGGGTATGAGTGTTTTTAAAATCATCAGGCCCTTGATCTTTACTTTAATTTCACAAACCTGACTGCTCCATCACTGATTAAGCACTTGCGCTGGTTACTGTCAGCGTCATTGATTTCAAGACAGGACCTTCCCATTTATGACCAGCTCTTTGCTGTGTGTCCATGTTTGTTATGGCAGCTCACACCATCATACCCATATACAGTGGTGTGAAAAACTATTTGCCCCCTTCCTGATTTCTTATTCTTTTGCATGTTTGTCACACAAAATGTTTCTGATCATCAAACACATTTAACCATTAGTCAAATATAACACAAGTAAACACAAAATGCAGTTTTTAAATGATGGTGTTTATTATTTAGGGAGAAAAAAAATCCAAACCTACATGGCCCTGTGTGAAAAAGTAATTGCCCCCTTGTTAAAAAATAACCTAACTGTGGTGTATCACACCTGAGTTCAATTTCCGTAGCCACCCCCAGGCCTGATTACTGCCACACCTGTTTCAATCAAGAAATCACTTAAATAGGAGCTGCCTGACACAGAGAAGTAGACCAAAAGCACCTCAAAAGCTAGACATCATGCCAAGATCCAAAGAAATTCAGGAACAAATGAGAACAGAAGTAATTGAGATCTATCAGTCTGGTAAAGGTTATAAAGCCATTTCTAAAGCTTTGGGACTCCAGCGAACCACAGTGAGAGCCATTATCCACAAATGGCAAAAACATGGAACAGTGGTGAACCTTCCCAGGAGTGGCCGGCCGACCAAAATTACCCCAAGAGCGCAGAGACGACTCATCCGAGAGGTCACAAAAGACCCCAGGACAACGTCTAAAGAACTGCAGGCCTCACTTGCCTCAATTAAGGTCAGTGTTCACGACTCCACCATAAGAAAGAGACTGGGCAATAACGGCCTGCATTGCAGATTTCCAAGACGCAAACCACTGTTAAGCAAAAAGAACATTAGGGCTCGTCTCAATTTTGCTAAGAAACATCTCAATGATTGCCAAGACTTTTGGGAAAATACCTTGTGGACTGATGAGTCAAAAGTTGAACTTTTTGGAAGGCAAATGTCCCGTTACATCTGGCGTAAAAGGAACACAGCATTTCAGAAAAAGAACATCATACCAACAGTAAAATATGGTGGTGGTAGTGTGATGGTCTGGGGTTGTTTTGCTGCTTCAGGACCTGGAAGGCTTGCTGTGATAGATGGAACCATGAATTCTACTGTCTACCAAAAAATCCTGAAGGAGAATGTCCGGCCATCTGTTTGTCAACTCAAGCTGAAGCGATCTTGGGTGCTGCAACAGGACAATGACCCAAAACACACCAGCAAATCCACCTCTGAATGGCTGAAGAAAAACAAAATGAAGATTTTGGAGTGGCCTAGTCAAAGTCCTGACCTGAATCCAATTGAGATGCTATGGCATGACCTTAAAAAGGCGGTTCATGCTAGAAAACCCTCAAATAAAGCTGAATTACAACAATTTTGCAAAGATGAGTGGGCCAAAATTCCTCCAGAGTGCTGTAGAAGACTCATTGCAAGTTATCGCAAACGCTTGATTGCAGTTATTGCTGCTAAGGGTGGCCCAACCAGTTATTAAGTTCAGGGGGCAATTACTTTTTCACACAGGGCCATGTAGGTTTGGATTTTTTTTTCTCCCTAAATAATAAAAACCACCATTTACAAACTGCATTTTGTGTTTACTTGTGTTATATTTGACTAATGGTTAAATGTGTTTGATGATCAGAAACATTTTGTGTGACAAACATGCAAAAGAATAAGAAATCAGGAAGGGGGCAAATAGTTTTTCACACCACTGTAGCAAACAGCGACTTAGTGAAAAACAAGGGACAGTCAAAAATGTTTCTTTGTGAAAAAATATTTTCATTTTCATTACCCTGCAACCGCTATTTACTATTAAGTGATATAATTATTCATATTTAAGAATGTATTATAATAATAATAATAATTCAATACATTTATATAGCGCTTTTCTCAGTACTCAAAGTGCTATCCACACAGGGAGGAACCGGGAAGCGAACCCACAATCTTCCACAGTCTCCTTACACAACACATTGTCACACACGTGCGACTAGGAAGGAGCTGAGTGGACCAAATGGAGGGAATTACCTGCCAGGCCAGAGGGTGGTGGGGTGCACTAAACCTACCTCTGTTATCTCTGCACGCCAAATAAGGGGAAAACCTGCCTGATTCAACATCACTTTCCGGTGCCAGCACCCAGACTGACGTCACTTCTGGTTCCGGACAGATGAGATCACTTCCGGTTCAAAACAGGTGACATCACTTCCGGTTCATGGCTTATAAAACCACCATCTTTCAAAACATCATCAGTTCAGTCCTGGAACTCAATCTAAACACGGCAACTTTGTTTTCTTTACCCTTTTGCAGCCAGTGACAATATACGGGTGGCTACCCCAAACCTTTATCGTGTGTTGAGATTACTTCTTTTACAACATCTAAAAATGTATTTATTAAAGAGACACTTTATTTAAACTATTCAGTAGTGATGAGTGAACCCAGATGAATTTGCTTCACATCAAGTTTGGTGAAATCGCAGAAATGTTTGGGAACGTCTCCAAACTCTGTGAAATACATTGAAGTAAAGAGGAATTGAATACCTCTTTCAATTAAAGTTTTTTTTTCCCTGATACTTTTGTTTGTCCACTGCCATTGCTACCAAATAACCACCACGCAAAAACACATGGATTCTTCACTTCTTCCTGTTTCCATCAACTGCACAGCACTCTGAGTAATACTATTAAAGGAGGAGGCTCACGTATAACACACAAGTCACATACACGGGATATTTGTGGTGAAAAAACGGTTTGGCGAATTTCGCCGATCAACACAACAATTCAGACACAAATGATGTATTCATTTGTGCTTTCACTCATTCTGAATGTGGCTCATCAGTTTAACCGCATATTTTTTTATAGACATCATTCTACCTTGATTTAAAATTTCTGCAAATCATAACTTTATATTGGCATCAGACTCTAAAAGCAAAGATACATACTGGACCTGCAAAAATCACTACTGGCCAAAAGAATATTTTCTTCTTATTTGTTTTTAACATATAATGTTTTCCATTTATTCATGCTCAAATCTGGCTACTAGAGACTAACCTGACAGTATCAGGTGCAAGGCAGAAATCAAACCAGACACAAAAAGTTAAAAATAACCAAAATAATACAAGAAAACATCACTGATCAAAAGCATTTAACTACCTTCAAAAAGCTAATGAGTCTTCCATATCTGCAAAACAACTGGAGATTGTTATCCATGCTTTTGTCTCCAATGGGTTGGATTATTGTAATTCTCTATATCTTGGAATCCCATCTCATCTTCAGCTCATTCCAAATGCAGTTGCCAGGATGTTAACAAGTTCACACAAGACGGAACATATTACTCCTATCATGGCCGCCCTTCACTGACTGCCTCTCAGGTTCAGGATCCTGTTTAAAGTGCTTCTTTTTGTTTTTAAAGCTCTAAATATTCAGGCTCCTCTGTAACTACTGTATATCACATCTCCTCATCAAATATTCTCTGGAATGAGCTACCTATATTTGACAGAACTTCATCCATCCATCCACCCATCCATCCATCCATCCGCTATCCAACCCACTACATCCTAATTACAGGGTCACGGGGGTCTGCCAGAGCCAATCCCAGCCAACACAGGGCGCAAGGCAGGAAAAAAAACCCCGGGCAGGGTGCCAGCTCACCACAGCAGAACTCCTTCCACAGTCCCGATATTTAATTCCTTCTTTTTTCTCAACCTTCTGGAGACACAGAATTATGTTTCTGCTTTACTTTGGCTTGGAAGTCGTTGTGTTCTTTAAACCTTGGGGTTTGGAGATGATATTGCATTGTCTATGTTAGTAAAGTTTTGTTCAGTGTTTTTACGTCACAGTTTCATTTTTTTGGTTCAGTTTAGTGCAGCAGTTTGCTGTTTTAAATGTGCTTTATAAATAAATTTGATTTGATTTGATGATAGTAAGGATAAGAAAATGCTTAAGCTTACAGTGCCAAGTCTGATAAGGTGCTTGATGTTAAAGACTGAGCATTGATCTCCATAGCTTTGAGCTCCATTAATATACTTTTCTCACTAATGTGTATTTGTGCCTGCACATATTAAAAATTGTGGCATTTCCAGATTTGGTGGTCTTTGAACCACTGTTCACATACAACTGCACATAAAAAAACGTATTTTTTCAAAATATTCTAATTGCTACAAAAAGTGTCATCTTGATTGTTTATTACCCATATCTCAAGGATGTGTGCTTTAGGTTAACTGGTAGTTCTAAACTGGGTGTGTGTTTGGTCCCAGTAATGTACAGATGCCCTACTCAGGCTTTAACTCTGCCCTGTGTTCATCGCAGCCCGGACCCTTAAACCAAATTAAGTTAGTTTGGTAATCTTATACAGTACTACTTGTTGATTCCATCTATCCATGCACTTTCTGAATGGGCATGAAATGACTAACGACCTTCCCTGCAATTGATGAGCGCACATCTCAGTTCTGGCATTGCTGCAAGATCATTGCAGCTGACATTCACACTCTTCTACTGGGGAAGGGAGTCCTCCTGGAAACTAGGCAGGCATGGGCAGAGCCCAAAGACTTCACAAAAGTGGCACCACAGCTGGGAATGTAAGTAGTGAGATGCCATTGTGGTGCCCCCATGGAATATAAATTGTGGCTGATGTGGGAGTGACCGTTATTAAATGATTAAAATCACTTTTTTGCCTCTGTTTAAAGCATAAGGAATGAGTCATCTGTCTTATATCACAGCAGCACTCTGAGCCACAAAGCTGCCCTAAGTCAAACAAACAGTATTAGAATATACTGTCAATCATGGTCATGGCTAGAAGAATGGAAAAGCAGAGTATTAACATTTTAATTTAACTCTGACAGAACTCCGACTCTTCTGAAATTGGAAAGCGTTGGCCACAAGGCAAAGATCATTACAGGGAAAAAAAGGCAATGCTTAAACAATTCATTGTGTACATAGCTCATTTAATGGGAGGTCAAAAGGTGTGGAGAAAATATCCTGTGGCATCCTGGCTATTTAATCACAATTCACAGATTTGCTCGGGAAACGTGGGCACAAAGTGCTGACTCTATAGCACCTTTTGAAATGCAGACGTGCAGGGTCAGCTGCTCCCAGACTAGCGCTTGTGCCACTCTTTGTACCTGGGATAGAAAGTCATTATTAGGTGGGCATGTTATGTGCACGTGTCAGGCTGAATATTAAAGTGTGCCATTCATGTGATAGTTTTAAGGGAGAAAGGTCCTTGCCTGATCTGCAACTGGAAGAGGCCTGAAATGAACGGAGCTATGACTCAAACGCTTTACAAAAACAAACCATCGTAGTAAAAAAAGATCGCAGATTACTCTTTGCTAATTTGCTCAGCCTTCTCTGTAGCACCCACTATACCGAGCCATGCAAGACTGAGGGCTCTTCAGTATGAATGAGGATTTTACTTCAAAAAAAAAACATTAATTACATTTTTTAGTTTACTTTGCTCTTTTGATAAGCAGCATGTCCTTAATGAGTTGTTCATCCGCATTCAAGAGAATGGTCCTTAGCCTCCTGAATGAGAAAATAAGGAGATACAAAAAGTGGACAAATAATTTTAAGTGCAATCTGCTGGGCAATTTATGTATGATTCAAATATGTGTAATCATCCATTTATTAATAGGTTCTAAAAGGATGTGAGACACAGGGTCAGCATGGTAGTGCAGTGGTCAGCACAGCTTCAAGGTCCTGGGTGTCATTTCCAGCTGGGTACGTTCTTTCTGTGTCTGCATGGGTTTCCTCCAGGTATTTGGAAGAGGTACAATACTAAATTAGCTCTGTGTCAGACACAGGAGCCTGTTCTGCTATCATCAGGCACTAGCCAGAGATCAACCTTGGATGGGGTGCCAGTCCGTCATAGGCCACACTCAGTCATGTAATGCCAGCTTGCAGTGTCCAATTAACCTACCTTATGTCTTTGAGAAGTGGTAGGGGAAACTGAAATGGAAAAGGGAAAAACCTCTGGGATGTACGCAGCAGATCTAAACATTGCGTCTTTATAGGATAGCATCCCATCCCCTTTGACACAGACAATATGTTAAATGTTTACATCTCAAGTTTAGCTTTATTTGTTTAAACTCTTTACAAATGCTTTCTAAGATTTGCACAATCCTCTCTGCAGCACCCACTACGTCAAACCATCCAAGAGTAGGTGCTTATTAGTGTAGATAAGGATTTTATTTTTCCTGAACAGTTTCAATGTGAAGTGTTAATGTTAACTTGCCAATCACCATTAGAGCCGAAAAATAAACCTGCTACACTGAAATCAGTTCATGAAGGGCAACGGTGAAGACGCCGCCCAGGAGAGAACTGGTGAGGCGACGTTGATTAGTCAGCTCCTGCAGCTGGTAAGGCACCCTGTGGGGTTGTAGTGGGAGTGCTTGAGGTACGTGCGGGTGGAGAGCTGTGGCATGAAATAATATTAGTAATCTGCAGAATGTCCTCGTGACCTGCTGCTGGCAACATAGCTGGGAAGGACGTTGTGAGCAGGAAAGAAAATCAAAGATAGAAACAACTGCCTGTACAAATAAAAAAAAAAAATCTGTGTTGTATCATTAGGATTTCTTTACAAAGTGTCCACCTTGACCCATGTGGCCACCATTGGCAGTTCTGCAGAGATTTTACATCAGTACAACATGATAATACATTTGCCTCCAATGTCAACATCATGTATTGTTAATAATATCAATGAGCTTGTACTTGGCACTGGAGGAGCAGTGCCTTCAAAAAGGAAATGCACTGTAAGGGATGGCCGGCAGCTAAACCCAGCCGGGACGTGCCGAGTATGGTAGGATGGGGTAAGGCAGCTACGTTTGGACACTGCTTCCCTCAAAGCGCTAAATGGTAGCTTCACTGCAGCATAACGGAGCCCAGGATTCTCGCACAGCATCATGGAATTTGGAGTTCGGCATCGTAGCCCTGCTGGGTACCATGGGCGCCACCAGGGGGCGCTATGAGAAGATTTTGGGACTCTTATTTCCTACATAGCCCGGAAGTACTATCAAGTCACGAGGACAGAAGCCCAGAAGTACTTCCAGCTAACGAAAAACGCAAGTTCTCCATCTGACCCGGCAGTGTGCGGGCAAGCCACATGGACGAAACAGCAGAAGCACTTCCGGGTTGGGCACTATTTTAAGGACTGCTGAGAACCCAGCCAGCTAGCCAGAGTTGGGTGGAGGTGGACAAAGCTTTCTGGGAGGTGTGGAGGAGAAAGAGAGAGAATATTGTGTAATTGTGCTTAATTACTTGCTTGTTTATTGTGGCAGTGGTGCTGGGAGGGCAGTTTTTAAGAAGGACATAATTATAAACAACTTCTTAGTGCTTTTACCTGGTGTCCTGAGTGTCTGTCTGTCTGTTTAATGGGCAACAGTGACCCCTAGCGTCCACAGTACATTTTTTGTCATTCTGTAAAGAGTGGTGATGAAGACTGAGAAGGGTCAGAGTCACATTTCAGGGCTCAGAGCTTCAGCTCCCTTGTAGTTGGCCTCTGCCTATCAGAAGTTTACATATTCTCTTTGCTAGGGTCTCTCTAATAACTCTGGCATTTTTCTCCTACCCAAATCATGTCTTGCCTTGTGGCCATATACGGCTCCAGAATAAAGTATACTTGGAAAATAAAAACAATAATAATTGCTTACATATAACATGATGGTTGTATTTACATTTATCACACAGTATTTAATTTTGCTGGACCTAGCATGCAATATGAAGATACCATTTGATACCTTTCTTATTTTATAAATAGCAGGTGGCATAGTGCTGTTGGGTACCATGGGTGCTGAGAAAATGGAGGAGCTGTATGGCATGAGATTTCCACCTAACCTGGAAGTGCTTGCAGATCACTTGGGTGGAAGAGCAGAAGCACTTCCGGGTTGGCCAATATAAAAGGACTTGCCGGCCCCACAGGGACAAGCCAAAGTTGGGAGGTGGAGGGTGAAGCTTGCAGAGAGGAGTGGAAGAGACAAAGACCAGAGAAGAACAAAAGAAGATTCGTTGTGCTGTATTTGTGGCTGTGGTGGTGGGGAACGCTTTGTGAAGAGTTTTCCTCACAATAAAAAGGCTCTTTTGTGTTTTAACTCGTGTCCTGTGTCTGTTGTGCTGGGTTTGAGGGAGCTGGAATGCCTAGTGTCCACAGGATATATTCAATGCTGTTCTCCTAGCATAATTTTCACCCAATCTGTATTAAAGCACATTGCAAAAAATAAAAATTTGCAAAGCAAAGGCATCAGAATATGCAGAAAATGTTCAAATATTATTGTAGGACTGACAGAGCAATGTGCCAAATGATAGACAGGCTCAGAACAGCCTAAAATGCAGTGTTCCATATTAGGACTAAAGTTATTGAGCTGTTTACCCTTGGGGGCAAAAAAAGCGGAACGTTGGCATACACTGGAATGTGGCTCATTACTAAGGTGCTAATCTGGTTTTCATGCAGGTAAGCGTACTGTAATTGTTGATCTAAACTCACCTTGCGCAAGTACGGTGTGTGAATGAGCAATGGAAGGCAGCAGTCTTTAGCATATTAGAAAATGCAGGCATAGATGGACATTGGTAAGAAATGGGAGAAGTGCAGACCACCACCAAAGAAAAAAAAAATTCCACATGACAATGAGAGAGTCTGGAAAAAGGTGGCCAGTGAAGGACAACAGCAAAGTTAAGTTAAAGGCAGATTTGCATTTATGTGGTAAACTGAAATCTGAAACTACCTTGCAAGGGTTAAGCAAACATGGACGCATATCAAATGTCAATAACATGCAAGACAACAACAAGAACTATCAGGAATAATGGTCTAAACCACCAAAGGGCAATGAGAGTAATAAGACATCAAGTGGTAATGTGAAAGTGTCCAGTAGTGATGAGGGAACCCAGTAGAGTTCTCTTTGCCTCGAATTCGATGAAATTATGGAAGTGTTTGTGAATTTCACCGAACTCTGTGATCTACAGTGGAGTCAATGGGGAAAGAGAAACTGAACTAGTGTTGAGTGGATTATAATGGTGCAACTTTCAAGTGTCCCTGAGGGCTAAGAAAAAGTTTGCCAACTATGTGGAACCAATTATTGTGCCCAAATATGTGATCTAAGCTGTGAGACTGCACTACCATGTCACCAATGAGCAGATAAAATAGAGTATCTGAGCAGATGCTTCACACTTTCTTCTTCCATCAAGAACAAAGAAATGCCTTGTAAATAATAATAAATCTTTTGATTTTAATATTTTACAGCATGTCCTGTGTTTTCTGATGAAGGAACGGGGAAAGCTCCTTTAATGCTTGTATAGAGTTTCTTGCTGGGTATGAAGCTAATTTGTATGTATAATTAGCCATGCGGTGCTGTCACAAAGAGATGACTGTTATTTATGCGGTGCTGTGGGTTTCTTGTTTCACTTTCTTTATTTATGCATGCAGAATGGAAATCTGGCAGTGTTTCTCAATCTTTGTACCTGTTTAAGTTCACGGACGATCCACATACAGCAAATGAAGAGCTCTAGGGGTTGAAACGACTGCAAGTGGAGGAGACTAGTGCAGTTTTACACCTGGAAAAAATTTATATAACACTGTTATTCACTCCAGTGGATGGAAGGGGCTTTATCACACCTCAGTACCTGAAACTGCATTTTTATCCTTCTTTCACTTGCGACAACATTAACAACAATATTACAAAAGGCATGCGTTAAAGTTCTGTGCATGGCTGCTACAGCTCTCTGGATGTCATGTTAGCTTTGCAAAGCATAATAATGTGCTTGGAAAAAATACCTAAGATGGCTGCACAGTGAAGTTCCAGGAAATTATGTGGGAAACAAGGTCACTAGCAAATATCATATTTGCTGTGAAAAACACTTTGGCAAATTTTGCCGATCATCTCTACTGTCCAGTAAACAAGCCTACAAAGAAGCCAGAGTAGGATGTGGCTACACAAAAAGTGCAAACATCAAACAATCATTTAAAGGAAGTGTAACATTGTTGCTTCATGTAGGGAATTGTTGTAATTTCAGATTCACAAGCTCTAGATTGTCAAGAGGGTTTGGATGAGACAAGCAACACTGAATGGAGTTCTGCATAGTTTAATGTCAGGACTTTATAGTCAAGAGAGAGAGTCCTGGAAAAGTTTTAGAAGAGTAGAGGAACCCAGCTGAAGAGTTTTGTAGTTAGTCCACCCACCACAGAACTAACTTTATGTCACTTTATGTCATTGTAAATTAGATGACACTTACAGAGGAAAGGAAACTAAGGTGAAATCTGCTCTGCAGAGACCTCAATTTTAAATAATTCAATGTAATGTTTTTAAGTGACTTAGAAATGTCAGAAAGTGAACCATTAATTAGGGATTAATATCAATTATTATGCGGTGGTGTGCTGGGAAGGCAGCATAAAGAAGAGGGACGCCTCACGCCTGGACAAACTGGTGAGGAAGGCAGGCTCTATTGTAGGCACGGAGCTGGACAGTTTGACATCTGTGGCAGAGCGATGGGTGCTGAGTAGGCTCCTGTCAATCATGGAGAATCCACTGCATCCACTAAACAGTGTCATCTCCAGACAGAAGAGCAGCTTCAGCGACAGACTGCTGTCATTGTCCTGCTCCACTGACAGACTGAGGAGATCGTTCCTCCCCCACACTATGTGACTCTTCAGTTCCACCCGGGGTGGTAAACGTTAACATTATTCAAAGTTATTGTCTGCTATAACTGCATTTTTATCACTGTTTAATTTAATATTGTTTTTTATCAATATGCTGCTGCTGGAGTATGTGAATTTCCCCTTGGGATTAATAAAGTATCTATCTATCTATCTATCTATCTATCTATCTATCTATCTATCTATCTATCTATCTATCTATCTATCTATCTATCTATCTATCTATCTATCTATTATTATTATTATTAATAATAAAAATAATTGTTTACATTTACTATAAATAGCGCTTTTTGCATTACTTAAAGTACTTTACATAGTGAGTGTGGAGCCACTTCAACCACCCACCAATGTGTACTATCAGCCTGGTTGATGAGACAGCAGCCATTTTGCACCAGTGCACTCACCACACAGGAGCTATTAGGTGGTGAAGTGGTAAGAGAGACAGCAAATTAGAGACAGGGGATCATTAGGAGCCCAGAATGACTAGATCATGGTAGGCAAGTTAGCTTGGAATTCGGGGTACACCTACTCTTTACAAAGGATGCACAGGGATCTTTTATGACCACAAAGTGTCAGGACATTGGTTTGCTGTGTCATCTGAAGGATGGAGGCATTTTTACTGCACAGTGTCCCCATCACTGCACTGAGGCATTGGGATCCATATTCAGACCACAGGGTACGCACCCCCTGCTGGTCTCGACAACAGCTCTTCCGGTAGGAACCCAAGCTTTTTCTAGATGGTCTCCCAACCAAGGACTGGCCAGCCCAAACATGTTTAGCATCAGATAGATAGATAGATAGATAGATAGATAGATAGATAGATAGATAGATAGATAGATAGATAGATAGATAGATAGATAGATAGATAGATAGATAGATAGATAGATAGATAGATAGATAGATAGATAGATAGATAGATAGATAGATAGATAGATAGATAGATAGATAGATAATATCTAATATTGTGTTATTTACACACAGTGCATGCCCCCTGGCATGAGAATTAGAGGAGACCTCTCCTTGGGTATCAAGTTCTCCCAGCAAAGAGGAGAAAAACGGAACAGGCTGACAAAAGCAAAGGCCTGTATAGAAACAAGGAAAAACAAAGTTAAAATGCAAAGTAGTTCAAAACACCTTAGCTCTCTGCACAATGTAAATGTGAGGAAATGATATTATGGGTAGCAGCTGGAGAATGGAGTCACTGCACAGTGACCTTAACTAAATCAGCGCGGGTAATTTATATGTTGTCAAGGAAAGGTAATAGGGCTTCTATTCAGGCTCCTTATGGAATGGAGGTTTTTTTTTTTTGGCTTAGCATTAAGGTTGCTCTAAACAATGCATCAAAGTAAAATTAATATGCAATTACAAAGAAAAAGCAAAAGCAAGCACTATTTAAAACCATGGAAACTTAAAAAAAATGCAAAACACATTAAAATAACAGTTCTCGGACTGTGAGGAGATCCATCTATTCATCCATTTTAAACTCACTTAATGCAAGTTTGGGTTGTCTATCCTAGCAGCATTTGGTCCATCCTATACAGGACACTTTGTCCATAGAAGGGCACACCCCTTCAGACATGGGGGGTATATGGAAACTCCATATAGAGTATAACTACATGAGAATGTGAGCTGTGTCTCCTGGAGGTGGAGTGTAACAAGATGAAACACTGCAAATCTGTTTGTTTTCTGACCATGCCTTATACAATGCATTTTTAAACTATCATTAATATTATTATTACATTTATAACTACAATAAAAACAGTGCTTCTCTCGCTACTCAAAGCACTTTACATATTGTCACACACGTGTGCATGGGAGGCAGAGAAAGAGCTCAATAGAAGGTAATTCCCGGTCAGACCAGGGGATGGCAGAGTGCATTGATCCTTTCTCTTATCTCCCCGCAGACCAAATGTGGGAAACTCTGCCTGGCTCCCATGATGGCACTTCCGGTTCTGCCTCAGAAGACGCTACTTCCAGTAACACCCCAGAAGATGTCACTTCTGGTTCCACCCCAGAAAAGCCCACCTCCCAATTCCCATTTCCAGTTCCGGTCCCAAGATCTCTTCCTGCTTTTCAGCTTTATATCCACCATGTTTTCTAACCTATTCAGCTCTGTTTTGGACTCTTGTCTGTAAAGTCCATTTTTCTCAACCTTTTTTGCATTTGCAGCCAATTCTGAAGTATACGGGAGGCTGCCCCAAACCTCTTTGTTGTGTCAAGGCTTGATTATTTACCATAACAGACAGTGGGGAACCACTTCAACTACCACCAATGTGTAGCCCCCCACCTGGATAATGCAATGGCCACCATTATTGTACTAGTATGTTCACCACATATTAGCTATAGTATTAGGTGGTGAAGGGGACAGGGGGCGATTAGGGGTCTAGAATGGACAAAGTCATGATGGACAATTTAGCCAGGGCATCAGGATATACACTGTTATTTTTGAAAGATGCCCAGGGATCTTTAATGACCAGAGAGACTGAGGACCTCAGTTTTACATCAGGACGGTACTATATTTACAGTATAGTGTCCCCTTCACTGCAGAGGGGACAAAACAGACCATAGGATAAGTGAACCCCTGTTGGCCTCACCAACACCTCTTCTAGCAGCCACCCTAGTGTTTCCTAGATGGTCTTTAAAAAAAAACAAAAAAAAAACAAAGGAAAATGACCTTTTCCCTGACATAAATGCTTATTTTAAGATTTGATTAATTACATCCTGCCATATTTTAAAGTTTTCAACAAATACTTTAAGTAAGAATTTATTTTTTTCCAATTTCAAATAATATAGAATGTCGCTTACCCACTGACTTATAACTGGTGATCTGGGATTCTTCCAGCTGAACAAGATAAGTCTATGTGCTAGTAGTGAGGTACAAGCAATTACAATCAATTTGTCCTTCTCCATTTTGAGCCCATCTGGGAGTCCACCAAACATGGCTGTTAATGGGTCAGGAGGGATTGCGACACCAAGGCTGGCTGAGAGGCATTCAAAGTTTTTTATCCAAAATGATGTTAATTTGGTGCACGCCGCCAACATGTGGCCCAGTGATGCTGGAGCTCGACTGAAACGTTCACATGGTGAATCTTGCCCTCACTTACAATGACACGTTTAAAATGTTGAAATTGCGAAAAAGTATTTGAGTTCCATTAACGATATTGAAATGATAGAAACCGTTGTTTTTTGTTTATCTATTTATTGTACTTGTGGCAAAATAAACACTTTCATTTTTTTCTTTAAGAAGTTAGAAAATGTTAGCATGGTGTAATATTTAGGTGCTCTGAGGTAACTGTTTTCAGGACATGGAGGTTGGGTGGACTGGCGATACTAAAACTGGCCCCTGGTGTAAGTGTGTGTGAGTGCGGCGCGTCTGTGTGTGCGTGTGTGTGTGTGTGTTCACCCTATGATGTGCTGGCGCTCTGTCCAGGGATTGTTCCTGCCAGGCTTGCTTGGTTAAACTCCAGCTTCTCTGTGTCCCTACTCTGGATAAGCGCATTTAGAAAATGGATGAATTGATGCAAAGTTGCAGCACTTTTCATTTTTTTAGAGACATTTTTGTTTATTAAATATTTTGTCATTGGGGTGTGTGTGACGTTTGATTAAGATTTGCTTAGGCTGCTGCACTGTTGTTTGTACAAACACCACATTCTGGCATTAGACACAGGCACATGGACGTACGCGTGCACGCGATTTTGCAGTCATTTAAATAGCTTGGACTGATTACTGAGAATCTCTTTAGCAACAGGAATAATTAGCTGATATGTAAAACAGGAAAGTAATGAATTTAAAACATAAAAGTTGAAAGAACCTCCATCCATCCATCCATTTTCCAACCCGCTGAATCCGAACACAGGGTCACGGGGGTCTTCTGGAGCCAATCCCAGCCAACACAGGGCACAAGGCAGGAACCAATCCCGGGCAGGGTGCCAACCCACCGCAGTGAAAGCACCTCTCTCAAGCTAAATTTGAAACAGTAAAGTATACTATAGGAAATTTCTGTTTAAAGGAAGGGCAATGAGCAAAAGAGAATGTTGCTTCTGTAGGATTGATTTAATTATCATATTTGTTGATTATTAACATATTTACATTAGTTGTGGCCTTAATAAAAAAAAAAAAAAACCTTTTTTAGTCAGTCATTATCCAACCTGCAAAATTCTAACAGAGGGTCATGGGGCTCTGCTGGAGCCAATCCCAGCCAACACAGGGCGCAAGACAGTAACAAATCCCGGGCAAGGGCGCCAGCCCAGTGCAGGGCACACACACACAGGACGATTTAGGATCGCCAATGCACCTAACCTGCATGTCTTTGGACTGTGGGAGCAAACCCACGCAGACACGGGGAGAACATGCAAATTCCATGCTGGGAGGACCCGGGAAGCGAACCCAGGTCTCCTTACTGTGAGGCAGCAGTGCTACCACTGCACCACCATGCTGCCCACCTTTTTTAGGTATTAGTTTTAAAACATAGTATATTTATCCAGGGGGCCTGGCTCCCCCTTGAACTGTGTCTTTCACTATTTTTCTCCTCACATGAAGACTTGTACATTATGTTGATTGTCAGCTTCAGTGTTGAACTGGCACCCTATTCAGAGTTCATTCCTGTCTTGTATCAATGCTCTGCTACAATAGGCCCAGCAACACTCTACTGAAATAACATCATTTAGAAAATGTTGGGGGTAATGCGTGAATAGTGACGTGCAGTACCTAGTCAGATTACTTTTTAAATTAACTAGTAATGTAACAAAATTCCTAGATTATTAAACTAAAAACATCTGAATTGTTGCAAAACAGATATGCATTACATTGTTACAAACGAAGCTTACTCCCGACACTCCAAAAAACCAAACAAGTTACTCTGTTATTTTGCAGAAGGACAATTTAATTCCCGGAATGCACCTTTAAAAAATATACATGTGGAACTATACACTAGTGGCTACTGTTGCCTTCAAAGTACTCCCCTTGTGCATCTTTACACTGACTTAAACGGCGTTCCAATTTCTGGAAGCAGGCCTGGAACTCATTTTCCGGAACACTGTTGAGTAGCTGTCTGACATTCTGTTGGATATCAATTATATTAGAAAATCTTCGTCCTTTCAGCACAGCTTTTAATTTTGGAAATACCCAGAAATCACAGGGAGTTACGTCAGGTGAATAAGCAGGATGATCCAATTGGGTAAATTGCTTTTTTGGCCAGAAAGTCTCTCACAGTGAACGAGCGCAGTGTGACTTGGCGCATTGCCATGATGAATGATCCACTTGTCAGGCCACAGTACCTCTGGGGTATATAGCGGGTCCACAGCTCATGTCAAAATGGCCAGTTTTAAATAAATAATAATAAAGTAGCGAGGGAGCGTGGGGGTGTGTTGCTGTGCGGTTCTTGGGGAATGCGTGATGCGGGTGAACCTCACTTAAGCGCACAGGTGAGGAGTCGTCCGCAGACATAATTGTTCCCGGGGGCCGCTGATTGCCACAGGTGAACCACATCTCTGTCATAAATAGAAAAGTGAGGCGGCTAGCAGGGGGAAAAAAGGAAAAAAGGAGAAAGAAACGGAGGTTGCAGGAAGCAGCGTGGAGAAAGAGCCGGAGCGAGCAAGTGAAGGCTCGCAGGCAGCTGGACAGTGAGCCCTAGGAGGGGTGTTTGGCCAACTCCTAGGGCAGTTGGTAGTGGTAGCTCCCGCTGGGAATTTAGTAGAGAGCGGGAGTGACCGGAAGAAGGATGGCTGGCCGCATAAGGCCGAGAAGCCAGTGGGAGTCGGGAGGCTTGGAAGGAGAAGCCCCAACATGAGCATCCTGGCCGTTGGGTTGAAAGCCAAGTCTCGATCTGGAGAGTGGTAGACCGAAGCCAGGGATCGGGAAGCCTCCAGATCAGTTGTGTGGGAAGAAGGTCAGCTGCTGGTAGGGCGACTCTTCTGTTGCGGGGCCCAGATGGGAGAAGCAGGGGAGCCGCCAGGTAAAGAAGACACCGGGCTTTGTGTTTTTAAAGGACTGCTTCCAGCATTGTTTTAACCTCGTTGTTTTAAAGGATTTATTTATTATTTTTAACCTCCACTTCACTGTTTTATTGGGATTATTTATATATTGAAGAAACTGTGATGCGCTGCACTTATTTATTTTGAATACTGTTTTGTTGTTGTTTTAATAAAAGCACTTGGCACTTTTGTATACCATCCCCTTGCTCCATTTGTTGTGCCTCACTGCCGAGCTCATTGGTGACATTACCAACAGTATCGGGTTCAAGAGCTCCCTGAAGCTGCATGGGAGTGTGGAGTGAACCCGCATTGTCACAACCTCTAAATAAGATTGTTGGTTGATTGTTTGTCCCTGTTCAATAAATTGTTGGTGGACTATTCCCTTGTGATCGAAGAAACACACCAGCATGGCCTTAAACTGTGAGCGTGACATGCATGCTTTTTTAGGGCAAGGTGAACATGCGGATTTCCATTGCATGCTCTGTCACATCTTCTCTCCCATCTTTGAACCTCTTATGCCACTCAAACACACTTGACTTTTTCATAGCATCTTCACCATATACCACTTGCTTAGGACTTAATAACAAATGCTGGCTAGTGAAATGTGCAGTCTTTCATACAAAAGAAGAAATAGTAATATACTATAAAAGTAATACATTCTTTGTAACACGTTACATGCTGTAATAAGTAACTACATAACATATTTAGTCACTTTTTATATGTAATGAGTAATGTAATTGTAGCAAGAAGATTATTTGTGTCAAATGTAATTTGTGAAATCTTTTTTTCACAAAGCCAAGCAATTTGGCTGAGAGAGACTGCCAGGGGAAATGGAGAAATGACAGCTGTAAATAGATGGGCAGAAAACATGTGAAGGACACAAGCGGGTTATTTTAAAAGGTGCTGATGTCTGCTTGACCAATATGGTTAAAAAATCCAGAGTCGGTGATAAATGATGAAAATAGGCAAAGGTACTAATAACCAGCCAGGTCTTCTGGTAGTTGCCCATAATTGACATGAATTCTATGAATATGTAATTGTGTGAGTGTTTCTAATGACGAGGATTCAGCACTACGTCAGAAACGTCTCACTGTTCTGCTGACATTCCTCACTGGATGGGACATCTGTGTGTGTCAGCATTCTCCCACTTGGCTTGGATGTCCCGTTGCTTCTGTCCAACCTGAATATGTATGTATATAGGATTATTCATTATGTTCTGGGAATGAATGTTATCTTTTAAAGCAAGTTAAATACATAGAATTCTTTTTGTACCCTATTCCTCTCTTGTAATTGTTTACTGCCATGGGTACAAAAGGGATGGTATTGGCTCGAGTCAGTTCTGCATCAAGAAACACATTCTGAAGAGAAGGAGAGCCCCCTGCTGGATACTTTTAATAGTAACGCTCCCCACACTTGTCATGAAGGTAATACTTCTGTTGATTTCTAAAGGGCCCTTTCCTTCATCTGAGACAATGGGCAAGGTTTGTCTTTGGCTTTCCACCCAATGCTGCCATGATGGCCTCCTGCCTCTGATCTGTGGCTTCATTGGGTTATATATAGCGAACATATGGATGGATGGACATTCCGTGTAACACTGCAGATGCACATCAGTCTTAGCTAATAAAGTCAACTCTTGTGGAAACTGATCACCAAGGCTTGCTCAAGGGTAATATGAAATGACTGTGTGGTTGATGTTTCCTATGTCTCTATACAAATGCATCTTTTTTTTATTGATACATTTTGACATTTGATTAATCCACATTCTCATCTGTAAATTAACTTAGCATGGAGCTGAGCAGAGTGATGCCAGCTTGTTGAAAAGCATATTTGCTAATTTCAGCACTCACTTACTTTGTGAAATCAGTATTTGTGTTATCAGAATTAAATTCCCTCCTTGCTTGTCACGTCTGACAACAGACATTCTGTTTTGAAATGTCCTCACCAGCTGGAACTGAGACAGTTTTACAAGTGACAGATTAAACACAACAATTAATATCCACGAGAGGGAAAAGAAGACAGCATAGAAACGCTGGATGGTTTCTGGCGAGGTAAGAACTGAATATTTTCATCACAGAAAAGGCTGCAGTGGTAGATGTTAGTAATGGACTGAGTAGAACATTCGTGCCAGTTTTATGCTGAGGTCAGAACTTCAGATGATCTCTCTTCTCTCAACAACACTGAGCTGATATCAAGACTGATAAAAATGTGTTGAGCAGAAAATTATACATTTTAAATTAGCATTATAAAGGAAAAGGGAGAAAGATTAAGTCACAGACTAATGGCTAGTAATTGGACTCACAAATATTGAGTGATGCATAGCAGTAGTGAGGACAGAGAAAGGAGACAAAAGCTCACAATCAAAGGAACAGAATAGTCCAGTGTCATATTTATTTTTGAGCATATCTTCCTTTAGCAAAACAAAAAAGTCCCACGTTTTTTGTCTATAAGGGATACCCCATCCTCTCATCATTATCATAATTTCGGTATAGTACCAGCACTTGCCATCAACAGAAATTCCCAAATGACTTCTCCATCATAAGCTGCCATCAGAGGCTGGTGAAGGACTTCATCTCGCTCTGCAGGGAGAACCACCTGCAACTCAAGATCAGCAAGACAACAAAATCTGCTGGAGGAATTTCCATCATGCCAAAACATCATTGTATAGGGGAAGGACGTGGAAATGGTGCAGAGCTACAAGTACCTGGGGGCTCACATAAACAGCAAACTTGACTGGTCTGACAACACAGTGATGCTGTAGAAGAAGGGCCAAAGCAGACTGGACTTCCTGAGAAGACTCGTGTCTTTTGATGTATGCAGCAAGCTGCTGGAAATGTTCTACCAGTCCATGGTAGCCAGTGTGTTGCTCTGTGCTGTGGTGTCCTGGGAAATATAGCTGTGTGACAGGATCCCGTCAATCAGGCCACCAGCCCCACCTATCTAAAGTGCTATCAGCTGGCTGCTACAATATTTCTGTGAGATGATTATAATTTACAATCTTAATATATTCTTACATTAAATATACTGTGATTATTTACGTGAAACGATGCAAGAGTCCTGAACTGAACTGTGGCATTATCTCACGGAAGTAATCACGGTATTTTTAACATTATATTTAGTCAATATTACAGTACTTTTAAATACCAGCTGGTTAAACACACACATACACACATAGTGTAACTTGTTTTAAGGCATTTTCCTGTACAGTACTAATGTACAAACAGTAAACTATCTTTTATAACTGAAGCTGTAAACTTCTAACTTTGTCATGTTAGACTCTATTAGCAATCTCTATTATCCGAGGTCGGGTCGCGGGGGCAGCAGCTTGAGCAGAGATGCCCAGACTTCCCTCTCTCTGGCCACTTCTTCTAGCTCTTCCGGGGGAATCCCAAGGCATTCCCAGGCCAGTCGAGAGACATAATCCATCTAACGTGTCCTGGGTCTTCCCCGGGGCCTCCTCCCGGTTAGACGTGCCCGGAACACCTCACCAGGGAGGCGTCCAGGAGGCATCCTGATCAGATTCCCGAGCCACCTCATCTGACTCCTCTCGATGTGGAGGAGCAGCGGCTCTACTCTGAGCCCCTCCCGGATGACTGAGCTTCTCACCCTATCTTTAAGGGAGAGCCCAGACACCCTGCGAAGGAAACTCATTTCAGCAGCTTGTATTCGCGATCTCATTCTTTCGGTCACTACCCATAGTTCATGACCATAGGTGAGGGTAGGAACATAGATTGACTGGTAAATTGAGAGCTTCGCCTTGCAGCTCAGCTCCTTTTTCACCACGACAGACCAATGCAGAGCCCGCATCACTGCAGATGCCGCTTGATCCGCCTGTCGATCTCACACTCCATTCTATTCCATAGCGAACTGCAGCTACACTTATTCATCCAAATCATATTATGTGATATCATCTACTGTTAAATTCTGCTCTGTACTTGTGATATTTTTATTTTACTATTATATTGTATTGAGGATTACTTGTGTTCTGTTCTGTGTATTGTATTGTATTTACCCCCTTCTTTTTGAACTTACCTTGAAAGGGGTCTCTTTTTGAACTGCCTTTCCCAAGGTTTCTTCCATTTTTTCCCTACTGGGGTTTTTTTTTGGGAGTTTTTCCTTGTCTTCTTAGAGAGTCAAGGCTGGGGGGCTGTCAAGAGGCAGGGCCTGTTAAAACCCATTGTGGCATTTCTTGTGTGATTTTGGGCTATACAAAAATAAATTGTATTGTATTGACAGTACACTCAGCTTCCAAATTTGCTTTTAAATTCCCATATACTGTATGTTTATTTACTAAACCAATGTTTTAGCCCCAGGTACCCACTAAAAGGTCTATATTTAAGATCTACCTTTGCCTAGACTTTCTTCTTCATACCACCAGCTGTAAGCCACTGAATGATGACACAGAGGGGTCTGCCAGTGGAGGTCTGCTGTCAGACTCTATTGGTGATTAAATTCAGAAAAATGTACTCTAAATGAAAATGATCCACTGCCTGTCTGAACTGGAACACTATAAGTCAGCTTTTAATATGGACACTTTCATAATTGTGGTGTCTTGTCCGCAATTGTTTCTGGTCTTTTACCCTTTGATGTGTGCTAAAAATGCTAACCATTGGACTCACTTAAGTTCACTGAAACTTTAATGATGATCTGAAAGAACTCTGTTCCTGTTGCCATGTTCTTACCTCTCACATTACCTCCGAGTTAAGTGACTAAGCTGAGTAATGGCCACTGAGTTTTTCTGGTTTGTGAGAATGCCATTCTACATTCCTTGGGTGTTCACAACTGGGCAGGAATAAACTAACATAGTTAATAAAGTCACACCTACTTTATAAGTTTCAAAATAAAAAAGTCATCTGTTTTACCCTACTTGGCCATTAGTGTTAGTCAGGGCACCACATCCCTACAGCAAGCTAAAGCACTCAAGACTATCTATGTGAAACAGAATTCCTCTGCCATCATTCCAAATGTATTGTTTTGTTATTACAATGAGGTAAAGAGCGTACACAAGCATTTCCTTTCAAACACTCGTGAACATCTACATGGCACATTGCAACAAAATCCCTCAGTGTTTGAAAAGGTAATCAGAGGCAGACTTTCCGCCATCAGACCACTCAAGTGGAGATGAATGTAAATCCCTGAGATGTGTCCCTTTGTCATGTGCATTTGTGCTTTTTATTGGAGCAGCAGGCTATTAAAAGAGAAAATTTGTCATTTTCATGCAGTGTGAGGCTGTCAGCAAATCACAGCAAGCTGCTTCTCTTTTACAGTAAGTATTTGAGGAGAATAAGAGAGGAAAACAAAGAAGAGCTTCAACATTTTGTCAATAGACTCTGGGTCTTTCTAGTGGTACCGTACTTCCAGAAACTAGAGGACATCAGAAACAGAAAGGAATTCAAATTTGCAGAAATCACACTACATAACACCTACCCATCACGCCTATATGTGCTTATTGGACATACCATTCCAAAACCATGAGCATTAATATGCACCCCCCGGGCCAACTTTGCAACTGTAACAGCCTCCACTCTTCTGAGGAGGCTTTCCAGAAGAGTTTTGATTGTGTCTGTGTGAATGTGTGCCCATTCAGCCAGAAGAGCTTTTGTGAGGTCAAGTGCTAATATTGGACTAGTAGACCTGCCTTGCAACTGGCAGTCCAATTCAGCCCAGCGGTGTTTAATAGGGTGGAGGTCAGGGCTCTGTGAAGAACAGGTGAAGAGGACCATATATACAGCTTACCATGGTCATGGGGCTATTGAGACAACTGTTGATCGAGGACAGTTCAAGCTATCAGAAATGTCCCCCTGTGTTGCATATGCTCACTCATAGCTGGTGGATGAGAGCTCTGGCGGCTGGATTCAGAATGGAATTGTCTTAGCCAGTTCAACTAAAGAAAAATTCCTTCTCTCTAGCAGCCAGGACTTCAAACTGCAGAGGTATCTTCTTCTACAGTGGGCTCTCTTCATTTCGCCCCCGTGAATTCACCCCTTTTCTAGCCAAGAAGGAAATGATGCTTCACGTAAGTGGTTTATCCATACTTTGTCATGATCAAAATGGTTCAGTTTCACTTTGACTTCAGTTTTTCAAAAAATGGGCATAAAGTTAGTTTTTAAAGTTTATTAGCTTGGAAAACAAGTAATATTGACATTTAAGTGTTTTAAAATTACAAAGGGAATTAATATAGTGGACGGAGACTGTTATTTTAAAATGTGTCCATCAAGAACCAGCGGACACAACTGGAAACTTGTCAAGGGTAAATTTCGCACAAACATTAGGAAGTTTTTCATTACACAGAGAACCATAGACACTTGTAATAAGCTACCAAGTAGTGTGGTGGACAGTAAGACTTTAGGGACCTTCAAAACTTGACTTGATGCTATTTAAGAAGAATTAAGTGAATATGACTGGAGAGCTTTGTTGCGTTAAATGGCCTGTTCTCGTCTAGATTGTTCTAATTGTTCCATAAGGTCTACTCTGCTGCTCAAACCAATGTCTGAAGCGTTCCAATACTACCCCAGTCTTCCACAGCACCATGTGCTCTCACTTGCCTCGTACACTGCCTTTCTGCACATTCACGCTGCTGGTCTCAGCTTGCACTGCTCCTTAGGGGTCATAGGTTGCACCATCCATGATCATTTTCCCCAACTCTATAAGCTGATCCAAGCCAGGATCCTTTCAGAGGCTAGTCAGTGGCCACACAAACACATCACATAAGTTTTGCAGCAAATAAAATATCATGCGAATTGTTTCACTCATCACCCACACGCCAACCACAAGGTAAACCCAAATATCCTCACAAAGAACAATGAATTTCATGAAAAGAGTCCAAATCAAAACCTTCTCCCATTCGTATTCATCCGTTGTTGCAGTGCTGAGATGTTCATGGTGTCTTTGTAAATGATCTGCAAGTCTGAATGTGTGAGAACTCTTTTAATCTTCAGTATGTTCTAACCATTGCATCTAATTAAAAATTTTTTTTTGCTATTCTTGTTCAAGTGCTTTTAAAAATTAAAGAAATTCACAGCAGAGATATTCTGGGAATATTTTAAAAGCGCATTTCAGTGGGGATCAATCTGTCCATTTCAAAAGAAACATTTGGCTCAATTCATAATGCATTCTGGAAAAAGAGGCCAGCAAGAATGACCTGCTCAGGCTCTGCTGTTAGAAGAAACTGAACCTCTGTCAGTAACACCAGCATCACTGCAATTTTAATGTGGTACACCCTGCAAGCATTTTCTAACAAATACATTTACCCGAGTATTCATCTTAGTGAATGTAATCACACTTTTAAAATTACAGAGAGCAGTAATGTTTATTCTTTAAAGGCTTATATTCTCATAACTATGCACTCACTTAATGCACAGAAAATGCATTTCACCTTCCCATTAGGGATCAGAAGAGTCTGGCATAAATCATGTATATGGGGCGATGATGCATGTTTTAAAATAATGCAAATTTCTTTACTATTTTGCATTTTTCTTCTTTTGAACGGTGCTGTAACTATAATATAATAAATTGTTTACTTCTCTGAAGCTCCATGGCCCCTGGTTAAAATCACTTGCGACCTTCCAATTTTTTCTCTTTTTCTGTTTTTCTCGCTGACTGGAAAAAAAGAGGCAAGAAATCTAAAATACCTGAACACGGATGGAGAAACTACATGTTATATGTGACTTTTTATGGTATGATGGCTGGTCTTATATGCTTTGAATTATAAAAAGGATAATGAACCTTAAGGGAATGAGAATATTAATGAAGGAAAAAGCAAGTAAATCATTTTTTAGGACTGTAACAAATTACCAAAAACATTTAAAAACCCACAAATAATTTCCACCAGAGACGCTGCTTAGCTCTGAATCAATTTAGAAATGAAATGGCTCTTTAAACCTGCCTTCTTGCCTTTGTCGGAGTAATACATTATCTCAGGTGCGTGTCACATTCTATTTCTTGGCATAACAACAATGTTGTTAACCAGACGATGAATGAATAAACTTTTTAATCACTCTGTCAAGGGCCTCACTATGGAGAAAATGTATTCGTATCCCTCTCTTTAATCCTGTTTTGCTTACCTTGGCGAAATCATGCAGCAGCAGAGTGACAACAGAATGTTGTTTTAAAGGCTGTCTTGTTTGTAGTAGTGTAACCATACATGAGATCAAGGCAGAGAGTCAAGAACTAAATCAGTTTAGATGGCATGCATTTAATACAAAGGACTAAGTATGAGACAATACACTTTGCCCACAATACAATTAATATTGTGATTCAGGTTTCACGGTACAATACTCTCACAACATAAAATTTTCACAAAAGACATACACCATATGTTTAGCATTACTTATTATATTAAATGTCCATAAATAAAAATATTGCAAATAAATTGAGATCAGTGCACATATCCACAGATTATAATACAAGTTTTGTAAGCTTTTCTTTTTTATTAAAATAAAATAATCCTAAATGTTAAATATACAATATTTTCCCTGCAGTAACATATCGTGTTGTGTGGTGGTTAGCCCATGCAAGTAAGAATTTCACTGTATGCCATACACAAGACAATAATGTCCCTATCCATCCAAATTTCAATTTCTCTTTGCTGAATTAACATCAGACATTGTTCTCACGATAGCTGTACTTTTATTTCCTTTTTGAATGCCTTATTAACCTGTAAGGTGGCTCCCAACTGGATCAATGAAGAACTTATAATGTTATATTATCTTTTAAGAATAATGAGAATATGTCAGCCCTCTGCATGAAGTTAAGAGCTCTTCACTGTGACAATATCTCCACTCAGTCACTGGGTGCGTGATCTATATGATCTGACCAGAAATGTAAGTATTTTGATTTGGGTGCTTCCTCTCTTCATCATGCTACAGGACTGATGTTGACAGAATTGTATAATACTGTTCCTCCTTGCTATAATCTACCTCCGTTTCTGTATTAGTATCAATGCAAAGTATATCCAGCGCTTCAAGTGGCACCAAATTACTGCTAGCACTCTGCTGACACACAAACATTCGATTGAAGTGGGGGGTTGGCTGGAGGTGCCCCGTGAAGCTTTGAGTGCCACGATACTATGATATTCGATTGAAGAGTAGGTTTGGTCCCATGAAACATCAGGTGCCATGGGAGCAGCGTCACAGTAAGGTAGAAAAGCTGGCAGAAAGTAGAACAGGTGAGTACCAAGCACTATGTATACCAATGCTTCAAGCACTCGTTCTCACATCTGCAGCTCATGAGTATATCATGAGAACTGGTCCAATAAAACGATAAGTTTGTGCTTTGCTGGTACCAACAGCACAATTTGAAAACAAGCTTGTGGATATACATTAAGAGGGTGCGTGAAACACATAACCTGCGATGCCAGCTCATTTTCACGTACACTGATGTCTATGTTATATGCACATCATTATACAGATGTTACGGTTCTGTCGAAGTGCAGTCTGGCATGTTTTACAGTACATTAGTTCTATTTTTTGATCAGATTTTTAGAAGATGTTTTTGTTTGCCTTTGTGTTTAATTGGATTCATGTAGTAATGTTATACAATACACGATACAAGGCCACATTCTGTATTGGCAGTATTTTGTTATTGCAAAATTTTATATGACAATCTCAATCCTACAAAAGACCTGGCAGCAGAAAATGAAAGACTCTGCAAAATAACTAATCTAAAACTCAGTTAAAGATGTTATGCCCTGGTTAGAATAACAGTTAAAAATCAAATGATTTGATGACTCAGTTACAATATCTACATCCAATAATGCAGCCACTTACAGGTGATGCAAAAGGGATCCTTCTTCTTTATTGGACTACCGCACAGAACACTCTGCCGAGTTAACCATTACACACATATTCTCATCAACATCGTTGACAATGCTGACTGTTTTAATATTATTTATTCTTTGTTTTATATTTTTCTTATGATTGTTAAATTTTATTTTTATTTTGTTGAAGTCACCACAGTGCCTCTATGTGTGTATTTTCTCATGGTTGCCACCATATTCTTGATTGATATGATAATTGTTACTAAGGAACTGATCCATGATAGAGTGACATCATCACAATGATGCTTTTAAATGTGGTAGCACATTACACATAGTCTGCAACTTTGGGCAAAAAATTAAAAAAAAAATTACTTTGGATTAATTTAGTTACGGAAAAATACTAGATGAGTTTAGAATCCTTTTGCTCAATTTTTTGAATTTGACTTTTGTGAATTGTTTTGTGATTTTTCCAGTCATGTAGTTTTAATATTCGATCTCATCCCTCCTCACACCATACTGCAGAATAACACACATCTTTATACAGCACACTAACAGAACACATAAGTCACACACACACACATTTTAAAATAAACACTATAATCACAACGAGTATTTCAAAATAATACTTGCTTCACATAATACACTACAAAAGGTAGGAACTGATTCATTTTGATTATTGTTAATGCTTAGTGTTTACTGCGACTTCACATTGTGTGTTTTTGCTTTTATTTTTTTAACAGATGCTACCATTTTGTGCCTTTGTTACAGTTATGTGTCGGTCTGTCACTAGGGGCATGTCCTTGGTAGATGGTCTCATTTATGAACCACCACCGTGTGCAGTCCATATCTGAGATTGCACTTAATTTGCTCAAGCAAACTTTAGTGATGTTCTAGTGTAGTGTATCTTGTTACAGAACAGTGTACCTGTATTTTTGAATATAATGTAGGTTTACGTATTGGGCTTAGGCATTTACAGTTACCTGAATATGTTACTTGATTATGATTCCTGCCCTGCCCTGCCCATCTTCTGAGTCTTAAGCACCTGTTTCTGCCTTCTTCTAACGAGGCCTAACAACAGGCCTGACCTGAACGTGATCATTGATGGAGCTTCACAGATGTGTTTCTTTTGTGCTGGACTGGGGACGGGCGGGTTTGCACCCCAAAAATTCTTCCTTTGCAAGCCTATTATTCCCACCGATAATCACACTGTATTGGAATACATGACTCAGCAAAATTAATGAATTCATTCAAACTACTAAAGCGTTCAAATAATTTTCATTAGAACATAGGTGCATAAATGAATATTTGCATGACTTGCATGAGTTAAATGGAATTATATATGTGCTTGAACGTATCTGCTTCTAGAAAACCAAAAGAGACTAAAAAATGAATAAAAAATACAACACCTCCATTTCAGTTCCAAGACAGCTACTGGACATTTGTCTGAAGCAGTCTTAAGTAGTCATTAAGCAGTTGTGAGGTGAATCTAAATTGATATGGTAACAATTTCCAGTTTTCTGTAATCTCTGTTGAATACCTCATTAATAAAGTGCTGGTTGTTAAACCTTGACAGAGTAGTTTAGAACGTTTTTAAATCTTACATTGCTATTATTACACCACATGTTTGTGTAAGTATGGCAAAGAGTGCTGCACAGGTAGCTGTGGGTCACGTTTGGTTAAAATGATCACTTTGGTCCAAATAGCGTACTGAATGGGAGAGTTTGTCCCTCCTGACAAATTGTTTCTTAAAATGAAGAGTGTAAATGTATGGCATATGTTACAAGAAATGACTACATGCACTCCCTTTACCATATGGACATAAGTCTGTTTCCAGCACCCCACACCTATGGAGTCATTGCTATACCTCTGCTCCTTCACTGTAGGGCAACACTGCTAGTACAAGTGAGAGTGAGCAGACGTTGGCAGGCTAACACACACTTTTTGTTAATAAATTTATAGGTAAATGATTTTATATTAAACTTCAGTTAAAGTAGTACTAGGGTGTTGTACCGTGTTAGCCATTATAAATGTAGAGAAAAGCCAAGCAAAATGACACCTTTTACTGGCTAACTAAAAAGATTACAATATGCAAGCTTTCGAGGCAACTCAGGCCTGAAGAAGGGGCCTGAGTTGCCTCGAAAGCTTGCATATTGTAATCTTTTTAGTTAGCCAATAAAAGGTGTCATTTTGCTTGGCTTCAGTTAAAGAAATGTTACTTTTCTATGCATGAAAAAATGTTGGGCTAAAAACCTGACATCCTTCACCTCGTCAATTTTTTCCAATTAGCTTGTAAGGGTTCAGATGACACAAAATCTAGGTAGATAATATACAGTTATTTAGCTGTAGACACTTGACATGCTGCTTAGACTTTCCGATTAAAAATAGTTCTCAGGAATCATGAGGGGTCAGCATGTTGTTGAACCCTAACACTCCCTACCACCTTTGCTTTCCTGGGAGCTTGCAAGTAAGTGTTTTGCTCACTTGACTCTACCAAATTACACATGTGTATATGCCTAAACTACACTAGCTCCTAAAGAGCACAAAAAAGAAACTCTTAAATGCAGACAATAGGAATCAAAAATATGCACAACAAAAAACAAAATATTTTCAAAAACCCCATCCCATAGTTGACCAATAGCTGTTAATCGTAGGTAGTAAGTAAACTAGGAAAGCCAGCAAAGGCATCAAAAGTGATTCAATCCATGTACGAAATGATGAAGAAACAGCATGACCATCTAGTTCAATACTGTTATGATTGTGTGTTTTAAAAAAGTGCTTGTTTAAATTTCTTGTTGTTCATAGTGTGACAGATAGGGGTGCTGTCCCTCCCTTGAACCCTTAGACCACACGTCAGACACCAGATAAAAGTCCAAAATGACTTTATTAATAATAATAATGTGCACAAAGCACCCTCCACTCCACAATACTCATATAAATCAATACAATACACTAATCAATAACTCCACCACTCCCAGACACGTTGCCACCCTTCCACCCAGCTCAGCTCAATCTTCTGGGGTTTCCCATAATCCTTTTATAGTCCATGACCCGGAAGTGTTTCTGTCACTCAGTCCATGTGACTTTTTATCACTTCCGGGTCAGATCAAAAACTCTTCTATTTCATCCCGGAAGTACGTCATTTCTTCTGTCCATGTGACGGGGACGTACTTACGGGATGTAGGGAAAATAGCCCTTAATCCTCCCTGCAGCATCCTCTGGCGGCCCCCATGGTATCCAGCAGGGCTGTGCATTAAAAGTCCACTGTCCATAATTCCCTGCTGGAATTTGGGGCACTTCCACACTACAGGAGGGCTCCACCTGGTGGCCTGGAGGTATTGGCTAGGATGAATGGCCGGCCATATCCCACAATAGCTGTTCTCATTTTGGTATTTTGAAGTGCTGCATCATTTTTTTTATAATTAATGTTACATCCAGTTATTAATGAAACAATTGTACCCTTTCTGTTGCCGTTTTGTATTTTATGAGCTGCCATTATTACAACATGGTGTCAAGTTGCTACAAAGCTTGTCTCTGGAAATAGCATACTTAACGTAAGTGATAATATAAAAAGCAGGGCATCACCTGAGGTTGTGGATATCCTCAAAAATCAATCTTTAATGAGAGTGTGTGTTGAGTTCTTGTGCTTTAGATTCCCTGATTGCTCTTTGCTTTTGTCATCTTACTGCAGTTCTTTGATTACCATTGTGGTACTGGTAAACAATAGAACAGATCTCTGGATCGAATTTGGCTACAGTTAACTTTGCTCTGTTAGTCATCTCCATGTCTTGATCAGCCATTCCTGTGCAAGGTATAACACAATACTACCAGAATGACAGGTGGTAGCAGAAATATCCAACTGGAAATATCTGGAACACAAAACAAAGTAGGCAACCCAGAAGCCAGGCCCTTGTCCATGTTGATCTGGGCTCAAAGGTATACAAACAGTTTCTCAAAGTGCTGCATGATGTCAAAGTGTTCTAACAGCTCTTGGATTGAACACAGCACTCCAGTCTGTGAACGGTTATTTGGGCCTGGAAGTAACCCAGGGACGAGGATTAAAATTCTTGCCTCACCAGAAACCTTATTGAATGAAGAGTCAGTGAGGTGATCTGGATGAAGGCTCACTCATGGGAGGAAGAGAGATCAGAACAGAGATGGAGAGAGAGACACTGAAATAATTTCTCAGAGATGGGAAAGCAGTAAGGACCAAAGAAGCCATCTGCAGAAAAGCCCAGTGTGGTGGGAGTTTGTTCCTATTTGTCATGTGCTTTGTTGCTTGTGTTCTCCTGATGATGATTACGGTGTGTTTTGGTTTTTAAGTAAACCAATTGCTTCATACATTTCGACTACTCTGCATTACACTGATTCTGAAGAGACACCCAGGAGTGCTCTGTTATTAGTATATACTTTACGGTATACTATAACAAAGTGTATACTAGACAAGTATACATACTCTACATTATGTCTGAGGTCAGGGCTAACCCTCAAACGGTTCAAAGCTACAATCACTGGGTACTTGAGGGACGGCAGCAATCTCAAAGGCTAACATTTGCTACCTGGCAGTTTCTGCTGTAACCTGACGGCTGGCTGCTTTTGAAGAGGCTGACGACTATTATTTCTGTTCTTACCCTGAGGATAAGAAATGGTACAAGAAATAAAGTGCAGCTACAGCTACAAGCCTCTTTAGCACAAGATGTTCAAACTACTTCTGATGTGTAGGTATTATGTGGTGTACACTTTCTTACTGGTAATATACTTCACTTGGAAACACAATATTATAGTGTACACAATATGTGAGTGAGCATATGTTGAGATATAATAAAAATACATTATTAATGTTAAAAGTAATTAGCCTTTTTGCAGGCGGGAAAAGTATGGAGATGAAAGGCAAAAACAGATCCCACGGAGTAAAAGAGTCAAAACCACTTGAATGAGATGGGAAAATATGAAGTATCGAGAGACTTTTTAAGTTGTGGTTGTTAGGCATACACATTTCGAATTGTAAATAAGATAATGACCCATAAGGGAGAAGGAATATTAATAAAGGCAAAAGCAAGTGAAGTATTTTGCAGGATGGAAACAACGTGCAAAAAATCATTTAAGGAAACACACAGACCATTTTTGCAGTAGCTGCAGTTTACCTCTGGATCAGTTTGGAAAGGAAACGACTCTACAGAGCTGCTTCCTTGGCTTTGTCTGAGTAATACATTATCACAGATCAGTGCCACAATCTATTTCTCAGCATAACAGCAATATTGTCAACCTGGAGATGCATATAAAACATTTGAATTGCTTTGTTATGGGATTCGTGATGGAGAAAATTCATTTGATGAGCCTTTTTTAATCCTGCGTTATGTACAATGGCAGACTTGCGCACGTCTCTGCTTGCACACTGTTGCTTTGAATCTTGGAACATTGCAATTTACTTTGATAATACACTCTGAAATAATGCTTGCTATGAAGGATACTGATTTAAATTAAGACTGCCTGCTGGATTCATATATTTTTCATAACTGCTTTTTCTCTTTCAAAAGAATAGGGTCATGCCAGGGTCTAAACCTACAAATGAGAGAACAGATTCAAATTAGGACAGCTCACTATATGGTATATAAGCTTAAACTCGCCGGAGGCCAACTCAGAGTCACTCCTATCCTTTATTGTATTTGTATATTTGGGTGGAAACCCTTAAACATGGCACAATGATATGTATTCATGGTTCTATACAAGTTTATTAGTAGGTTTTAATCAAATATACTGTTTACATTTAATTAGGGGGTGTGCATGGTATGCAACTAAGGCACCCCATTGCTTTTCTCAGGGTTTTTTCTTTTTTCTCACTCTCCTAATTAGCAGCTCTAACTCAGAAAACCATTTTACTCAGTGATCCAGTTTGCTGCCTGTGGCTGTTAGTATTCCCATGTACGCCAATGGACTAAAGTCCCAGTGAAACCTTGAAATACAAAGCAAAACAATGTTCAGCATCTCATTATAATTTATATATCAGCCCATTCTATTAATATATGCAGCAGGCAAACTTATTTTTGCTGGGGCAAACAGAAAGGGGTGGCACTTTGGAGGGCTGTTTCTTTGTTGCCAACCTACTGTGTAAGAAATAAGCTGTTAACATGGCAGCATCACCACAAGCAACAAACATATCATAAACATTTAGTAGATGGGGCGATTTTAGGTGGGTGTAGACTGAGCTAAAATAACAAGTGGTTCTCAGTGGCCACTTTACATATTATGCATGTATTTTTTTTGTTATTTTTTTTACATTGTGACAAGAATACACAGGATACATCAAAGATTTGGAGGAGTCACCAATGTAATATGCCCTGGCTGCAAATGGGTAAATTTTCAAGAGCTGTGACTGGTACAAAGTCCAAGACAGAACTGATTCAGAGATGCAAAGATGGTGGCTTTAAAGCCCTGGACCAGAAGTGACATCATCAGAGGCCCCCGGACCGGAAGTGACATCATCAAAGGCGCCGGAACCCGGTGGGATTTCCTGTGAATGATCTACAGAGGATTGAGAGAGAAAGTCAGTGCACCTCGCAGAACCCCCCCCCCCCTGCCCCCCATTAGCTGCCTCCCATTTGAAATAAAGTCATTTCGTTGTCATAGGCCTGATGTCACTGGACGATGCGTATAAATACGGCAGTTTTCATCCTTTCTCGTTATTCATCTGTGATGAAGCACCTCACTATTTATAGCTTTGCGTGCCCTAAGTGCTCTGCTACCAAGAGGGCAATACTAAGAAGTACCGTGTAAAAAGTTTCGCTTCATTTACTTGAAGCTGACAGAGAAGGTGATGGAGCAGCTCCGTCAGTCCGCACTTTAGATTGGTAGCTGTGTCGGTGTTCAGTTTGGGAGGCCTACAAACTAGATAAATGGGTGTGGGTGTCACTGATCTGTTCAGCATGATACAAGCTGGATGGTATGGGGTCACAAGATGTCAATCTAATGTATCAGAACTACGTGATTGCGGTGAAGAACAAACAACCACTCACCTCAAACATAGTCCATCATGTCTTACCAGACATACATTGAATGACCTGACAATGGCTGTGCTATGCCCAGTGAGCTGGCACTCTAAACACTCCTTCAAACTCCTGGGATCTGTAGATATACCCATACCGAACAGTGGTGGGAACTGGACAGAGGAATGGCTACTCCTTTCTCCTGAGGGTTAGACCCACAGCTTCTCCAGCCTCTTCTGTTTCTGAGAGTTGGCTTAGCGAAGCAGTGACACCCGCTTGGCTAATGCAGATAATGCAGCTAAATTCTGAACAAAATTTTTATAAATGAGAAGTATATATTTGCATTCTCCCAAAATGTATACATACTCTTTTTTATCGGCATTTACAAGCTTTTGTTTAGACTGTGATTTAATCTGCAATGAGTTTGATTTTTAATAATTTATGCAATTCTGTATTACGGTGCTTTTGACATGAGAAATAAATAAATAGTGGAGGCACAGAGAAGCGATGTTTAATATTCGAAAAGAGGAATACGTGGTATAGCGGGTCCGCAGCTTCAAAAAAAAAAAAAGGGCCGGGTTTTAAATCCATATAGCCGTGTCGTTCTCCGTGGGCGCGATTGCATGACCGCAGGGAGTTAATGAGGTAGCTGGAGCAAGTCACACCTGCACGTGTGGATGCGTTCGTTCTCAATTGCTTCATTGGCTTCCTGCGGCGTGTGATTAAGGTGACATGGGGAGACAGGGCTATATATACAAGTCGACATCAGGAAAGGGAGGAATATAGATGTATAGAGGAAGAAAATGGAGGTAAAAGGATGTGAAAGAGATGTCTTAGCAGCTACGATCTGGCTGCCTGTAAGGAAGAGACAGCACGTGCTGGGGCCCCGCGAAGGAGCGTTAGGGTGTGGCGCTCTAGGGGCTAGTTCGCCCCACTGAATGTTCTATTGGAGTGGGGTGAGCAAGGCAGGTGTCTTCCCAAGGGATCTGAGGAGCAACTGCGTGAGCGCGAAAGATGAAGGGAGGAGAGCCGACCTCGGACGGTCTGGCAGTGATGTCTTTAATGGAAGCCAAGATGGAGGTTGGCCGAAAGGAGCTCGAGGCTGTTGGGTCTCCGCTGGCTGCGGGAGCAATGGGTGAGCTGGGGAGAATGAGAGACGGAGGTGGGCTGTGATCGGGAAGAGTGAGACTGCATTTTAACCTCAGATTTTAATGGATTTATTTATTGATGTTTTTATTCCCACTGAACACTTGTTTTTATGATTTTATTTATTGAAACCAGATGCACTGCACTTTTTGTTTGGACACTGTGATTGTTTTAATAAAAGCACTTTGGCATTTTTTGGAAATATCCCCTGGCTTCATTTGAGAAGTTTTCTCATTTGTCAGCTCATCTCGGTGAGAAGATGGGAGCGTGGAGTGGACCTGCATCGTCACAGAATAATCAGTTTTGATCTTAGAGATATTATAAGCACTTTACACTTTGGCTGTTGATGTCACTATAATAGGACCTCTGTAACAAGTGCTTTCACACTAGTATAGTGCAACCAAGTAGCCTTATCTGACAAAATACAGCTGCTTCTTTGTTATTACCATACCCATTTTGTTTTTAAAGTCTGAGGCATTTTTTGGTATATTACTATTCATCCAAGGACTATATCAGGATTACATAGAGGTTATCAGCTTAACTCCTCAAATTCATCTGTAGAAATTTGCTTAATTTCATAGACCCATTCATCAATTTTTAAACCCACTTGGCTAATTCAAGCTTGTGAGGATCTGCAGCAAAACCAAATTATTTTTCATAGACACACTGTTGCACTTTATTGTGCTTTAGGTTAATTCAAAAGCTTAGTCCAAGTCTTAGTTTAAAAAAATGTGTACAGGACGTCAGAAGTCCTTGTGCAAATCACCTATTCTTTTTTTTTTATTTATATTAATCATTTTTACACCTCTAAGTCAATCACCAGTTCTCATAGTGTCCCAGACTACAGTAGAGGTTCCCAACCTAGTGTCCCTGCACCCCTAGGATTTGCGAAATGGCATTTCAGGGTGTGTGACAAGAAGGAAGACTGCATCGCGATTCACCAAAATTGAGTGAGGTGCGTTGTCCGACTTTATCGTGGTGCAATCAGTGTCTTGCGGTGTGCTATCATTTGTAGGTCACTTACAGTACTAGTCAGTGCTCCTGTTCTATGATGTGAAAAGAATGAAGCATTGTGTGTGCAATTGGCACCTGTGAATAAGCAATAAGAACGGAGCATTCCTGAAGGCAAATTACTTTTTCTTCTTTTTCAGAAAAGTGAATTTGGACCTTGCAATGACTTAATAGAGAACGAGGTCTAGTATTGCTTTCTGTGCAAGCCCTGATCATGAAACATCACCGAGTTTGGGGTTTAAGTGCCATTTTTGCCAGGGGGACGAATTGGATACAACACTTGCTACTTACATTCTCCGATCTCTCCCACTGGTGGTCCTGGCAATTGCGCAAAATTTTAACTGTGTGACGCATCTGTATTTAAACTGATGTGCTGGTGTCATCAACGGACAAAGCTCAACGATTGAACTTAATTGCTTAGCGGCACTGGGACCTGTTGTTTCACTGTAGTGTCCTGCGAGGAAAGAAAATGTTGATTTTTTTATTGAACGTGATTAACTATATACATCTGTTACCTATTCACTCATCGCCCCGCCTCCTCCCACACTGCAGTGCGTGTGGATTGTGTCTTTATAGGGGCGGAGCGCTTCCAGCCGTTACAAAGGTCCCCCTATCCCCCGAATTTAAATGCACGGGCAATGTTAACTTTGTTGGGGCACGTACTATGCACCCTGTTCGAGTGTGATTAGGCGGGGGTGTGACCAGACCTGGAGAACTAACATCTGAATCTCCAGTAGGTACAGGTTTGTTAGAGGAAACAGGGGCCAGGTCACCAACAGGTGTCGGAAAAGTGTCAAAAACCTCAGAGGAATCCATGTGTGCAGGCTTGAGGCGATCCACTGAGACCGTCTGCTGTTTGCAAAACTCCGGTAACTTTAACACCACTGCGTTGGCATACATGACTAACGTAACTGTGGAATCGTCCAACGGAGTCGGGGTCACCACTATAGTGCTCTGCGAGGAAAGAAAACACGCCACACAACGTTTTCTTAATGCAAGCAAAAACTACTGACTTTTTATTGAACGTGATTAACTATACTGTATACATTTGTTGCCTATTCACTCATCACCCCGCCTCCTCCCACACTGCAGTGCATGTGGATTGTATCTTTATAGAGGTGGAGCGCTTCCAACCGTTACACCCCAAAGCCCTCGATCGTTGATCGTGTTTCATTTCCTCATGGAGCTTGATGCTTCATGGCAGTGACATGCAGTGAGGTTCATGGCTGGTGAGGCACTGACTCGTTCAGAGTCAGATTTACAAATACTGTATATGAACCCCAAAGAGTATTCACTATTCAATTGGCAGCATAGACATTGACTGCTGGTTATGTTTCATATCTCATCAGCATTCTTTACACACACATAAATAGGTAAGGTACATATTTAGCTAAGAAAGAACGTTACATTCATATTGGCGAGAGAGAGCATTTGCTCTGCACCCTCCATATGTTCTAAATTTGCCGTTGCAATTTCACAATTCATACTCATTCAATACAAATGAAAGTATTGAGTGATGCACAAAAAAAAAAAAAAACGGTTTCAATTTTGACCTTATAGGAAATTTTTAGTTATTTTTAAAAGCTTTTACTGTAATTCTGATGCTTTACAGTAATCAGTTTTAATACAGACTGTTCAACAAAAGGATAACAAGAAAAACAAAAGAATATTTTATTTAAGGTCAAAATTTAGTTTTTACTGTAAATATTAGATTGATTTTTTTCTTAGTTTGATCCCATTTTTGGTCTTACCTTTATTTGTAAATGAAGTCCATGTGTCTATCCTTCTCCACAAACATCTCCGTCACTTTCTTGTAAAATTTCTCATTTTCCTTTAGTTTTAAAAATCTTAATCTTCCATTTTGGCAGTCAGTCGGAACAAAAAATAAAAATAAACGGACCGCTGCAGTGCACTTAACTTTCTGATGTCGCTAACTAATTGGTGCCCAAAGCCTCTGTGTAGAAGAACAGCAGCAATGACCACCTGTTTGGCTCACCTGCACCCCCTTCAGTGCGGCACGGTACTGTCTGCCTCACCTTGTGTCTTTTCACTGATCAGCAAGTCTAAATATGTCACACACATTCATTAAAGATATTAGCCAGACTGTAGAAAGTCAGGGTGTATACTGTAATAAACGTGTGTGTAGACATTATATTGGCGCCAATTGCATGCATCAACCCAGTGTGTGAGGGATAGCACAGTCAGAGGTGAAGTGAGGCTTGTTGCTGCCTCACCTCGCGTTTCTCCCCTGTATTTGAACAGGAAATGCGCAAATTCAGCGATTTTGACTATAAAGATGATTAAAATTATTGGAATCATACAGAAAACAAATTTATAGCACAGACCAGTGAACATATTTATTTTATGTTATCATTATTAGTTTTTTTTACTTTCATGATAACGCTGCCTCCCCTGACCACATGTCCCTGCTTCACGGGATACCCCAGTGGAGTGTATAAGCTTCACGAGGGTGCACTTGCAAGGTTACTGAGATTTATAAAGGTAAACTGCTCCAAAATTTAAATCTGATTTTTAAATTTCAGTTTGATCACCCGCAGTACTGTATGTGGTTCCAAAACTGAGAAATTTGACTTCTTTATTTCAAATGTGACATTACTTTTGGAGGGGGTGCAAAAATAAATCAAACATTTTCTACGGGTGCTGGGTATAGAAAAGGCTGGGAATCACTGATTTACAGTAAATTTCTCTCATTCAAAGCTGTTTGCGTCTTTCTAAATCAGTAATGAATTCATCACGGAGCACACACACTTAACTTAAGAGCTGGCAAAAAAATATGCATGTATTTATGTATGTGAGAGAATCCACTTGCCTATGGGAAGGACATATAAACTCCATACCTTAAATTTGAAACGAAGACGGTGGATCTTTGACGCAGCAGAGCTAAGCACTGCACCACTCCATAGCCAATTCGTACCTGGAAACAAGCAAGGTGGACTCCAAATGATGTCTGATAAGTCAAAAAAATAAATAAATAAAAAAACACGGTTTTCAGACTTTTTGAAATTCTCGATCATGTAGAGAATGCTTTAAAAGTACAAATGTTATAAACAAGCATTTTGGGAGAATTTAGATAATGCATAATTTTGTGCAATTGTTGGTCAACAACATTTCTTTTAAATTACGGAATTGTAAAGTGTATTTATTATGCACCTTTTCCATGGATGTTTAATTCTTATGCAGTTTTCATGCAAGTGGAATATCAGTTTAAAGTAATAAGCACACAGGTATGAAGTAATGTGGAAAATAATTTGTGCCCAGTTTACCTATACCAGGACGAATATGCACTTCAAGTGCACTCCACACACACACAAACATTAAGTATGCAGGGTTTAGCGTGTTACTAAAAATGAATGAAGTAAGGAAAGTACAAGATAAACAGTTTCGACTAACATAAGAGATTCAGTGTTAAATGAGCTATGATAAGCATACAGGGGTCACCTGGATTGGTACGCATGATGGCTTCCATTTCCCATTTCCTGACTGCAAAACTAATTCAACTGAGCAGCTCTGCTGTTGAAGGCACCCAAAGTGAGCAGCCCTGCGACTCACTGCAGTACTTTACAGTCATGTTTTTAATGGAGCAGATCCCATCAGGCTTATTGTTTTATGATGTATCCAATGTACAGTAGAGATTGATAAGTGCTGCAGGAAGAGGTGAAACAAAGGAATACAGAATCCTTTTCTTGAACTTTGTACTTGATGTGACTTTGTGATTGATGTTAAACTTCCCCAAATCTCCTGTATTGTGAATGACCCTTTGCTGTGGGAATTCACTGTGGCTTAGGTTGATGAATCAGAAAGAACAGTTAACTGCCTCTTCCCAGACTCCCTGCTGTGTGTTACATTTCTTCAGTAGTAGGCTTTCTTGTCAGGGAGGTGTTTTTTTATTTTTTTCCCTTACCACTGGGAATTTCAACAGTTTGCAATAATATTTATCTTTTTATTTATGTTTTAATTCAGATGTAAGCAACTATGTGGAATTAAAGAGATAGAATTCTAATTAAACAGACACTCATTCCAAGATTGTTATCAATTTGCACTCCGTGTTGCTGGGATAGGCACCAACTCCCCATGCCAATGAACTAGATAAACAAGGTAGAAAGTGGATAAAAAAGATTTTTAATTGAGAAGTTTACAAGTAACCAACCTTACTTAATGTAGTTTTACAACTTAGGGACTGTGCAGGACTGTGCAAACCAAACATTTGGAACCAAGCCGACATTAATGGGAACGTTAAAATGTGATCACATTCTCTTTACAGATCTTCTTCATTTCTATAATTATATTTCTTAATACACTACACTACACTACACTACACTACACTACACTACACCTATTACTCATGGTAGCAATCATGAATTTAATTTACTGCTACTGTTAGGTTTCACACAGTGATATGCTCCTCTATAATATTAGTTAGTCTTTCCCCCAATCTTCTTGTTCCAAAACTGGGTTGTAGGGCTGGAGCCTATCCTGGCATAATCAGAGCTAAAGCTGATCCAGGATGGACACCATTCCTCTACAGGTTACACTCACCAAGGGCCAAATGAGAGATGCCAATTAACATCACATGTCCTTGAAATGTGGGATACTACTGGAGTCTTTTGAGAAAAGCCATGTGAATACGGTGAGCTGAGCAGGATTTGAAATTAAGTCCACTTACTTGTGGGTCATCCTTACATCAAAGCTTCACATCAAACAACTCGAATCAACTTTGATTCATCCAAGGAAGCCTGTTTGGTTGGCTGGTCTCAGATCTTACACCATTGCACTGGTCTGTCACAAGCTAAATGCTATTGATCTTAGCCATTAACTCTTAATGAGTCACAAGAACTTGTTTTACACATAAGATAACTTGAACAACATCAAGAAGAATCAAGTCACATGAGATGAAGGAGAGAGGGGCAGAGCTACTTCCTCAGGCCACTGCATGAGCAGAAAGATCCTTTAGAAATAAAGGACCTTTAGAAATAAAAACTGCACATGCAAGCAATGGAAATGTAGATTCAGTATTGGGAGTCCTTATAAGCCCAGGGAAGAATAATTCATGAGTCAGATGAGTAAGGGTGTGTACAGATAAAGCGGAATCGTTCATGTATTGACCAAATAATCGTGAATAATAATTTATGGTGAAAACAGGACAGTTTTTTGGAGACAATGGGCCACATTGATGGAAACTAATGCACTTGTGACACAAACCTGACCACAGGCAGGGGTGAATATAATTCAAATGTTTTATTTAAGTGATATGCTTATACTATTTAATTTGAATGCACAACCAACTGTGGGATAATAAAATCATAACAAATCACATTGAGGAAAGCTTTTATGTTTCTGTGTAATTAACACAGAATTTCACCTAAGGCTCCATCTATGACCAGGACATGTTTTCAAACTTCCCAGTTTGGGTGATCATTCAAAAAGGAAACAGCTGTCATTGCCTTAAGGAAAAAATGTCACATCTTCAATATCACATACTGTAAGTAAGAAAGTACAAAGACAGGGAAAATGAAGTAAACTTACTGGAAAGAAAACTGTGGTGAACTGGGAATTTCACTTTAAAAAATCTTCAGGATCACCACTGCAATTCTTCCGATGGACATCATCGGAGAGAGAGATCTGATGGAGCCTGCATATGAATGACTCAGTTCACTATGACAAATGATGAACAAACACGGGAGAGTTTAGCTCAAAAATGTCTAGGATAGTTTGTATAACATAGCTGTGAGACACACATTTTATGCCATTCAAAATACGGACAATAGTACAGTCCATATGTTTTGTGAAGATAGAATGATACCAAAGATATATGATACCAAAATATCTAGATAGATTAGAAGTCTTTGGCAATTTCATTAAATGGGAACATCTTAAATACTCGTCTAACTCCTTGTCTCCTCCTCAGGTGTGCCTCAAGGATCAGAGTTGAGTCCACTTCCCTTTCCTCTCTCCATTTGCTCCTTAGGCAATGGCATTTTTTTTTTCTCATGGCTTCTCCAGCCACCTTTATGTTAATGATGCTAAGATTATCTCCCTCTCACTTGCCTGTCATGACTCACACGTTTCGTCCCAGATTAGCAGCTGCCTTTCTGCCATCTCAACCTGGATGAATACTCGTCACCTTAAAGTTAAGGCATTTTCACTCCTAGTTTTGGTGCAATTTTCTTGAAAGTTTGTTTTGTTTAGGTAGATGTGAACACATCAATCAAAGTCAGGTATGGACCAAAACAACCAGACTGTGAGACCCTTTGGAAAGGGTGGTCTTGTTGCAGTACCACAAAACGCTGGGACCGATAAGGAAAAACTGTGCATTATGGGTGAAATTGTGTGTGCATGTTGAAAACATCTTTCAAACTCCGATGTCCTGTACTTGCCTTCTGATTTTCTTCCCTCAGATCTGTCTCTAATGATTGCTCCTAAAGATGTCACCCTTTCACCATCAGTCACAGCCAGGACTCCCCACTTTCATTTGTTGAATGTATTTCTTCAATGACTCAATCATTGTGCTACACAGTTCTTTGTTCTGGCACTGGTTCTCTCTCAGCTAGGTTATTACAACTGTCTCCTGGCACGGCATCTTTTAACAGCTGGCAGACCAATCCAGCTTCTCTAAGATGCAGCTGCTCTTTTGGTGATTTCAGTTCCTCGTGTCATTCCTACTATACCTCTTCTTCAGTCTCTCCACTGTTTCCTGGTGCTGAAGGTTCAAAACTTGTGTCTTATGGTTCTCTGAGTGGTTCTGCTCCTCAGAATCTCAAGTCTTTGGTCTACCCATTAGTCCCTTCAAGAAGTCTCTGCTTTTCCCCTGCTTTTCTACCGACTGCCCACCTCTTGCCAGACAATGCTACTCTGTTCTTGTTCAAAAGCTGTGTAATGATCTCCCTTTGGCTATTCTTACTACACCCAATTTACTCATGTTTAGGCATCTTTTGATAACGCACTTTTACATCAAATACTGTACTTCGGAACTGCTTAGCGTCTCTTCCTCAGGAAGGTTGCCCTTGGGTTTAGGATGCTGATTTTTGCCTTAGTCTAGCTGCCGGTTTAATTAAGGACCAGCAGTATTACTCCTACTTGCTCATTTTTTTATCTTGTTCTATGTTTCTTTTGATGCTCCCACCTTCTAACCACTGTGATGGACTATATGCATGGGCAGGCATCCCAGCCAGGAAGAAGGGTGGTTCCTTAACTGGACAGGAGTCCAGCCCTATGCCACTCCAAGAAATTGAGGATGTCAATGCCACAATGAATACACTGGTGTTCCAACGGGGTTAGATCCAGGAACACTAACTGGCTGGGAGCCCAGTATAATGGAGGGAGAGGGGAGGACATTTGATCTGGTACATTTTCTCCCCCAGAACATTAAGTGGCAACCTCCCTGGTTTAAAGTTCCGACATGGACTCCTGCAGGGCATGCTGGAACTTGTAATGCCTTGATGCAACCCTGTGGTGTTCAGTGGGGGAGCTGAAGGGGTTAACAATCACTATAGGGTGGGGACTTCCAATTGACTTAGAAGTACTTCCATCAGGCTATGCCCAAGCACCAGAAGTACTTCTGGATCTAAAATAAAATGGGACTGTGTTATACTTGGGGGAACGGGGAAGGTGGTTCCCACAAGGGAAAAAGAAAATAAAAATCAGTGTGTGCCTTGAACTTGTGTCCCACGCTTGTCTGTGTTGGGTTAAGCTGGCAGTGCCAGCCTGGTGGTCCACAGCATCTTTGATGGAAACAGAAATGCTAGCAATAACGGGAGTTATGTTAAAAGCGTTCCTAAGCAGTTCCATGTTAAGTTTGTTGGAACAAGTACAGCATACAGTAAAGAAAACACAAGTTACTCAACTGACAGTACATAACTAAAAATGTATGCACAGAGTAAGAACAGGAAAATGCTGATTTTGTATCTTTGTTTGCATCCCTTGACAGACTGCAGGAGCTGTCAAATGAAGTACTGAAGTGAGTTAAGCAGTTTGGAGCAGCAGATAAAACTGCTGCATCTCAACAGCCAGTGTGCTGAGCTTTATTGCCGAGCTGCTCATGCCATGCCATGCCATGCCATTTAACATTCCCCCTGTGTGTTCGAGGGGTTTCACACAAGTTCAGTTAACTTGTAAACCTTAACCGGCTCTGTGTAAGAGCAAGTTAGGGTGATTGCAAGAGCAGGCCCTGCAATCAAATGAAGTCCGGTCCAAGTTTCATTCCCACCATGTGCTGCCTGGATATGCATCAGCTCCCCACAACCTTGAATTAGATTATGAGAGTTTCAGAATGGTATGATATGCAATGTATGTTGATTACAGGCTTCAAATTCAATTTTTATTTATTTTTAATTTTCTGGTATACATAGTATAGAGAAAGTATAGGAATCGTGAAAAACTTCAACCTCGAGATTTTGATGAATCTTGATTTTTCAGACCTTCCCGAGTCCAAAAATACCATTTTTGAAATTATGTCTGCCTGTGTGTAGACATAATAACTCAAAAACGCTTTGCCCCAGGTCAGTGAGATTTTGTACACCTGCTTCTGCTTTATATCAAAAATAAGATATCCCATCAACTTTTGGGCCACTTCCGTCAATCACAAGTGGTACTTTACCTGAATACGTTTGCAAATTTTCAAGTAAACAATGGTTATAATTACAGATAGGTGACTCAGATCTTGTATACATACTTATAATGATAAAAAGAAAACAGATAGGAAATTTGAGAAAAAATTTCTCAACTGGAAGTAGTACTTTATTTAAACAACCATCTGAATTTTTTGTATCATGGAAATATAAATGTGTCCACAATATTAAAAACTGTACTCAATATAACATATATTCTTTCAGTAACTTATTAATTTTGTTTTAATTTATACATCATCAGTTTAACGATAACGTGTATACATTGAACATATCATGTAAATATAAAGATGCAACGGGAACAATAAGCTGTGTCGTGTTGCTGGTAATATTTTTAATTTTACGATATTTTTTTTTTTATTTCCGCCATCATTATCATGATTAAATGTAACTAAATTCAGTTTTACCGATAGCAATTTATTGCAACTAATATATAATACCAACACTTTTTCTGTGTTTTTTAGGTTTCCATGTAATCTAGATAATGCATAATGTAACCAATTCCACCACCATTTTCGACCTCCCTAAGAGCGAAAATATAATTTTAATATAAAGTTTGATTATAATAGAGATAAATGATTGTGTATTGATATTATCAATTAGTTATGATGGGAAACAAAAGATATTTGAGAAATATTGCACAACTGGAAGTGATTCTGATGACCTTTTCCTCTATCTCAGTATACGAGAAAGTCGAGGGGAGCACACTCCCGATTTTTTTTTGTATAGTGCGCTAAAATGATTACAGGCTCAGAACACTAGCAGATCTTTCAAACTATAAAGAATTAAAAGTAAATTATTAAACCACATAATATTTATATTCTGTTAAACACCTGAGCTTTACGACTGTCTAATGGAAACTGATTAAAGGCCACGTCAAATTATCGTATATACTCGTGTATAAGTCGGGTCTCGAAACCCGAAAAATCAATCATAAAATCAGACCACAACTTATACCCCATTCAAAAATACTACACTTAATTTTTTTTTTTTTTACATCTTCTTGCTTCCTCCAATCTTGCACCAGTTTCTCAGACACATCAAATTTTGATTCACTCCACCACTTGAATTTGCATAATGTGACATCAGCTTTATTGGTGCACTGGGGTTGGTCTAAAGAGGGAGTTACACCATCTATGACTGCTGATGTCACTTGACCCCGCCTTCCCTGCTTCAAAATTATTAATAGAAGCCCACGCTGGAGGAACAGCATCACATTGAGCAAAGCAGCACTGAAGGCCAGATATCCAACAGGGTAGCACAAATTTTTCATACTTACACTTTCAGCTAAAATTCGAATCCTCAAAATTAAATGAGGATTTCCAGGCTGGAGCCCCAAATTGTCTTAATTTATTTTGTCGCCTTATTACAATATATAAACAGACAAATTGGTTTAAACATATCTGAAACAGATGGGCATGAAAATTAAATGAATTAATAAATGAGATCCTATGAAAACAATGGCGGCTTAATATAATGTCGTAAATAAGAAAAATTAACCGATTTACCTAAAATAGAAGTTATTTTCTGTGTTCTTGAGCACAGCAAAAAGTTTTGAAAGTTCAATTAATCAAGATGCAGTGATCCTCTACAGTTGCATGATGTATTTGTCACTTTTAACAAATTCTCAGGCAAGCAGACGTTGTGCAAGACGAGGCTCATGATAGCTTTCCATTCATTCTTCTCACTCTGTGCCGACTACTTCATTTGTTTTGCTTGTGCAGACAAACAGCTGCTTCAAATCCAGCTGGCATTGAACAAATAAATCTTCACTTTCATTTTAATTTATTTTTTGCACAAAAGCAAGCCTGGTCTCTCAGTCTGCAATGGCATTATCAGGCATATGCACAAATTGGAAGAGTTGAGCACGTACCGTACCTTATAAAAGGGTAGATTAGAACCAAGTGGACAAAGCAAAGCCAGTATGCACTGTAATTATAGGAGATGCAACAACGTAGCCTCTTCTTTTTTTAATTTAATTCCGGTTAAAGTGCAAAGACATAAAAATAAAAGATGAAGAAAATTACTTGTTTCATTAAACTCAGTACTGAACTGAACAGTATTTCACGGTTTTAATTAAACTGTTTGCTTATCCCAGAAATCCTGATTACAAATAGACCTTTATGGTTTCATATACTTAGATGATGGTGAGGCACAATACAAAAACATGTCAGTATTTTTTTTTCCTGCATAAATGTTATTTCTCTGAATATCTCAAGGGTTTACAATTCTTGTTTTAATCTATAAGATTTAGTTAATACAGGGGTAAGTAAGGACAGCTATGAAGAGGATGAAAAACGGAAAGGCCGTTGGTCCAGATGACATACCTATGGAAGCATGGAGGTGTTTAGGAGAGATGGCAGTGGAGTTTTTAACCAGATTGTTTAATGGAATCTTGGAAAGTGAGAGGATGCCTGAGGAGTGGAGAAGAAGTGTACTGGTGCCGATATTTAAGAATAAGGGGGATGTGCAGGACTGCAGTAACTACAGGGGAATAAAATTGATGAACCACAGCATGAAGGTATGGGAAAGAGTAGTGGAAGCTAGGTTAAGAAGTGAGGTGATGATTAGTGAGCAGCAGTATGGTTTCATGCCAAGAAAGAGCACCACAGATGCAATGTTTACTCTGAGGGTGTTGATGGAGAAGTTTAGAGAAGGACAGAAGGAGTTGCATTGCGTCTTTGTGGACCTGGAGAAAGCATATGACAGGGTGCCTCGAGAGGAGCTGTGGTATTGTATGAGGAAGTCGGGAGTGGCAGAGAACAACAGGTGCACTAGAGGGGCAGCAATAAGATGACCCCCAAAGCAGGAATAGTTTAACAGGTGGAGGCCACTGACATTTTTCCCTCCTCATCTTTTCTGACTGTTTTTTCACTAATTTTGCATTTGGCTATGGTCAGTGTCACTACTGGTAGCATGAGGCGATACCTGGACCCTACAGAAGTTGCACAGGTAGTTCAAATTCTCCAGGATGGCAGGCACATTAATATGTGCCATTGCCAGAAGGTTTGCTGTGTCTCTCAGCACAGTCTCAAGGGCATGGAGGAGATTCCAGGAGACAGGCAGTTACTCTAGGAGAGCTGGACAGGGCCGTAGAAGGTCCTTAACCGATCAGCAGGACTGGTATCTGCTCCTTTAGACAAGGAGGATCAGGATGAGCACTGCCAGTGCCCTACAAAATGACCTCCAGCAGGCCACTGGTGTGAATGTCTCTGACCACACAATCATAAACAGACTTAATGAGGGTGGCCTGAGGGCCTGACATCCTCCAATGGGCCCTTTGCTCACTACCCGGTACCATGGAGCTCGATTGGCGTTTGCCACAGAATACCAGAATTGGTAGGTCCACCACTGGCACCTTGTGCTTTTCACAGATGAGAGCAGGTTCACCCTGAGCACATGTGACAGACGTGAAAGGGTCTGGAGAAGCTGTGGAGAATGTTAGGCTGCCTGTAATGTCGTTCAGCATGACCGGTTTGGTGGTGGGTCAGGCATTTCCACGGAGGGACGCACAGACAGGCTAGACAACGGCACCTTGACTGCCTTTACGTATCAGGATGAAATCCTTGCACTCATTCATTATCAGACCCTATTCTGGTGCGGTGGGTCCTGGGTTTCTCCTGGTGCAAGACAATGCATGGCCTCATGTAGCGAGAGTATGCAGGCAGTTACTGGTGAATAAAGGAATTGATACCACTGACTGGCCCCCACGCTCGCCTCATCTCAATCCAATAGAACACATCTGGGACATTATGCTTCGGTCTATCCAACACCACCAGGTTGACCTCAGACTGTATAGGAGCTCAGTGATGCCCTGGCCCAGATCTGGAAGGAGATCCCCCAGAACACCATCTGTTGTCTCATTAGGAGCATGACCCAACGTTGTCAGGCATGCATACAAGTATGTGGGGGCCATACAAACTACTGAGTATGATTTGGAGTTGCTGCAATGAAATTTCGGCAAAATGGACTAGCCTGCCGCATCATTTTTTCACTTTGATTTTCATAGTGTCTTTGAATTCATCCCTCTGTAGGATGATAATTTTCACTTGCATCAAACGATTTGGCATCCTTTTGTTCCTAACACCCTCACTACCCAGCCCATATCAGTATACATATCCAGCAGGATTTTTCTTTCCCATTGAGATCTGATGCGTTTTTAAAGTGTTCCTTTAATTTTTTTGAGCAGTTTATTTATGATTTATGTTTTTTGTACCTCACACCCTCATACACCTTTACCATAAGAGCGTCCCTTATCTATGATGAAGTGTTCGATCAGAACAAAATATGAAGCAGGTTTTAAATTAAACGTTGAAGTAGCGAAAGAAATTGGTAACTGCGCTGCTGCAACAAAATTCGATGCGTCTGAGAAACTGATGTGAGATTGGAGGCAAGAAGATGTAAAAAAAAAAAAAAATTAAGTGTCACATTTTTGAACAGGCGTATAAGTCGGGGTCTGATTTTATGATCGATTTTTCGGGTTTCAAGACCCGACTTATATGCGAGTATATACGGTGGATATTGTCATCAGGATAATGTGCCATGTCACAATGCACGTATCCTTTCAAGCTGGTTCCAAAATATGACTTGAATGGGAGATTTGCAGTAAGAATATCATGTCATGTCATTTTCTTACTAGGGTCAATTTAGCATCACCAGTCCACCTAACCTGCATGTCTTTGGACTGTAGGAGTAAAACCGTGTCTACCCGGAGGAAACCCACGCAGACACAGAGAACATGAAGAAATTCCATGTGGGGAGGACCTGGGACGTGTCCCTTGGTCTGCTTACTGCAAGGTAGCAGTGTTACCATTGCACCACCATGCCATCCATTCAGCAAGAATGTATGTGAAAAACCTGAATGAACTGCCAGAAAGTGTCAGGGCAGCATGCACCCGAATGGCTAATGATTCTAGGAGAGTGTTGAATCCATGGACTGAAGAGTTCAGGAGATAAAAAGAGGTCCTACTCAGGACTACACAGTTGTGCCTAATAAAGAATATTTGTAGACTTAGATCAATCACTTTTTGATGCTTCTTATAAACATTTCTCTTTTCAATGCCAAACCATCCATGCTTCTCATTAAATTGTTGTTATACTCCAGTGCATCATTCATAATGTAAGCGAGAGTTAACAAACATAAAACTACACATAAATTAAACCACACAATGGAGCTCCAGAGAGCCTGTCTTTAAAGGAAACATACAGAGCCTAAGGCAGTCGCCTCAGGTTGGCATTAGTCTTTAAAGCTCAGCAGTAATTATCTAGATGACTTACATAAGTAAATAAGCAGTGGAGGCTGCTGTTTTCATTATTTGATTATTATTAAGTCAGTACACATCAAAGGAAGTCTGCACCTTCACTCAAAGCATTTAAAAAAACACACTAAAAAGAACATGATCAGTACAAATCATGCTTGCTACAATATTAGCCTAATGTAATATAAGGATGAAAGCCCACCGTATGGTAATCTTGCAGAACTAAATTCCCACAATTTAGCACTCTCTCTTTGAACTATTGCCCAGAAAATTGCAGTCTTTGCTTTCAGTGTGGTCTTAAGCAAGCTCCACAAAAGAGAATTGTGCACGGCTGCAGCAGTCATTTGGACAATTCACCACAGGGTAGAGTCCTTATTGTCACTCCTGGGATTCAAGCCGAAGACAGGTTTTCAACGCATATTTTTAATTTAAAAAAAAAAAAAAGGAGAAGAAAAACTTATCAACAAATATTGTTTTGTTTGGTATGTCCCAAAATGCACAATTTTATGTGTGGCGTTTCTAACATTGGTTTTACATTTACAATGTGATAACAGTAAATCATTAAGCCATACAGCAATCCACCTTAATAAAAGCATAAGTGTCTGTGCATCTGTCTGGATGCTACTGTATGTCTCTGTCATTCCAAAAGTTGGCACATCACAAACAATTTTAGCAATAAATATGCATTGCATCTGTCATTCCTACAGATGGTGCATCACAAACATTAACACTGCTTTTATGAATCCCATACCAAATGGCACATAACAGAGATATATGCATTACCTGGTGCACAGCAAACATTGATGCTGATGTCTACGTTGATTACTTACATTTCAACCCACATTAGTAATAAACACACAAAAATACACAATAAAAAAGAAGAAATTGCAGTGATCGACAAAAATAAATCATTGGATCTATAAACTCTCTTAACGTTATAGCTGAGATGTGGCTGTTTGACTATATTGGAGAAGAAAAAAAATAGCACTGCTTGATAAAATGTAACCATTTGGGCTCCAGACATTGGACAAAACATGGATAGAGTAACAGTACTGATGTTGCAGGTCAGGTCCTGGAGGGCTATACTGGTTACAGGTTTTTGTTCCAACCTAGTTACTTAATGGGAAGTCAATTATGCTATTGAAGAACTTATTGCTCCAGCAAAATGTTTATGATTCATTTCATTTGCAGTGTTTGTTAATATTCCCCTCATCTAATTGCTTATTTTAGTCTGAAAATAGCTGCAGTCAGTGTTTTTCCTTAGTCCTAATTAGCAGTAAGATGCAAGTGACAAAGGAATTGACAGTTCTCCATCTAATTTGTTTCCATTTACATGTCAGTATATTCCTTGTGTCTGGTTTAATAAAATATTTGTAAAAAAAAAAAAAAAAACAAGAAGATAATTGCTAATCAACATCAGGCTACAAATCATTTGCTTGATACCCAAGGAAAGGAAAAAATCTTAACTACAGTACTGTATATGAATGACCAGACATGTCAGAATGAAAACACTAAAAAGATATACTTTTAAACATGATCTGCTACTTCCAAGAATTGGTTTCTAATTACACCATCAGGTTGGAACAAAAGCAGCAGTCAATTCTGTACTGCCCCCCAGGACTGGCTTCACCTATCCCTGATGTAGGTCAACTGGTCACCCTTCTCCTCAAAACTATAACCTGTATAAGGAGAAGAAGACAGAGTCTGGTAAATGCGTATAACAGGTATGTGACACTCCATGTAGTTGCAAGGTTGGCACAGTGGGTGTCTTGTAGTTCGGGTCCGACTGGAATCAGACTTGCGAGAAGTCAGAAATGGAGACATAGACACAAAATGGTGGTATTTCCAAAACAAAAATGGGTTTGATTTACAGGTGTGCAAAAAGACAAAAATAATGTCCCAATCGAAAACAGTGAATTATATTTACAGTGAAGCTGTCAGTCCCAAAAATGAAAAATAAAGTCAAAATTGTAAGAATCCTAAAGATTCTGGCACCCTGCCAGGGGTTTGTTTCCTGCCTTGCGCCCTGTGTTGGCTGGGATTGGCTCCAGCAGACCCCGTGACCCTGTAGTTAGGATAAAGCGGGTTGGATAATGGATGGATGGATGGAAATTATACAAAAAATCCACAAAAAAATATTTACAAGAAAAACAAACTGCACCTCAAACCCAAATTTAAGATACCTCCACCAAAACATTACTACATCTATAAGATATCAATATAAAAATATTTATAAAAATAAGCTCAAGCCACTGTTTGGTACACTAAATGAATTCGCTTTCACACCACCGCGTCTAAAAACAATGCCTTGTAGCAGGAAGTGCCTGTTATAGACGGGGAACAAATTTTTGGCCAATCCTGCAACACGTTGTTCTCTTTCACCAATCGCGACGGACGCCGTTGCTTTCTGCACAGGTGCGCCTCTCAATCCTTGTAATTATTGCATTTATTAAATAGGGCTGACGGCCTTGTGTGCGCGCGAGCGAGTACGAGCGCGAACTTTAGCGCATCCTGATGCACTTACCTCGGGTGAGCCGATACGCATTACGCAAGTTATTTTTTCTTGGGGATCCCCTTCTCACACTATGGCATGCACAAACTTAACTAAACGCTTTGCACCTTTTCCTTTGCTAACGGCAGGTGGCTAAAAAGAAACGCTCGACCCGTCACCGGCATCACGCTGCGTGAACCTGCCAAAGTAAAAAAAAATGAACTCGAAAGCGTTCCACGTATTTCAAAGAGTTAAACAGGCAACTGCTTTAACTTTTTCTTCGGCGAAAGTTGACTTTACCCTATTCTTAAACTTTTTCTTTCCTTTAAAGTGGTAATGCCTGGTAGGTGGATTACCAGGTAACCCACCTAAAGCTCAGCATGTATGGGGGCCTGGCCAGTATTTGGATGAGAGACCATGTAGGAAAAGCTTGGGTTATTCAACAATAAATTAATGAGCCATTATTGTTGGTTTTCATTTATTTTGATCAGTTTTTAGATTTTTTTTAATGGTGTTTTAATAAATCTTTGTCTTTATGTGGACTAATTCTGCATTTAGAAATTTATATAATCAACATTTGAATTATACTGGAGAACTTGCACAGCACTCTGTGAAAAGTACTATACAAAAATAAAGTAACTACTGTAAACATGGTTTGCTGCTAAAAACTTGTTGGTGAGACAAGGTGGTCTGTGTGTGGACCCCAATACCCCAGTTCAGTGATGGGGACACTGGATTGTAAAAATTGGTGCTGTCCTTCAGATGAGATGTAAAACCGAGGTCCTAACACTCTGGGGTTACAAACAATCCTTGGGAATCTCTTGAAGACACTAGGTTGTTTCTTGATGGCCTGGCCTGGTTATTCTAGCCCCCTAATCATTCCCTGTTCCATATTGGCTAACTATCTCTCTCACCGCTTCACCACTTAATAGCTAATGTGTGGTGAGTATACTGGCTGGCACATAAATGGCTGTTGTCACATTGTGCAGGTAGATGCTACACGACCCAAAGTAGCACAAATACGTTTTAACAACTACAATGCTGAGACAGGTCCTGGCACCCTGAGACCAAGCATTGAAATATGTGGGTCTGAAAAATGAATTAACAGATGTTGACAGGATAAGGTCTACCATTCTGGACGCAAGTTCAATAATGGAAGTATGGATAGCCTCAAAACTAACAGATGTTCCATGTAGCTCCAAATGATGTGTTGTTTTCCACGCTTTTCGTTTAATTTGTTCTTTTCAAATCTATTAGTACACAATGGATTTGGGAACACATGTAATGTGTTTTTTTTTTCATTTCTTTGGCTAAATAAGCACTCATCTGTATTAAATCTGCCATTAGTCACATTCGGCTTCTTACATATTTCCTTTTCATAGGTGACATCCTGCAGTTGAGCTGCACATCTTAAACAGATATGCCACATTTGGATTAAACCTCCACAAAGAAACTGCAAGTTCATACCTCAGAGTATTATCCCAAACAAAAGTGCCATGTGAATAAGTCGATGACAGTCCAATAATTCCTCTAGTCATGATCTAAATCTGTGTTCATTACACTTTCTCAGGCTAAATAAAAATAAAACTGAGCAGTCACAATTACTGACGTCAAAATGATCCAAAGGCAAAGTTCCATTAAGTCAGACTGGATGAGCCTATTAAAGTAAAAGCAGATACGTTTTTGGTGCCATGCAGGTCACATCCACCTTGAGCTTTTTCTTTTCATTGGCACTTTGGTAAAGAGCAAACTTGTCAGGGTCAGGTCAACTCCATTACAGGTAAATCTAATTGAGCCGGGGCACAACTTTAAAAGTTCATTTAACTCTAGTAGAGCTGTATTATCTGCCATCTACCCGCAAGTGATATATCAAACAATGAGAGATTTTGTCTTCCCTTGAGATCTTAATTAATTTTCAGTTTTAAATTTTAAACTGTTTTAAATGAAATCTTTAATTGGACCTTCTAATGAGGATGACAGCATTGGTCAATGTCTATGTTCCTGCATGGATTTTCTTCTGGCATCCCTAAGACACATGCATACTGTATATTTGTTCAACTGTTATATAATGCTATACAATACCACTGTAGCATTACCCCAATGTTGTAGGTGTGTGCATAATTCTGTTCATTGTATTGTTTATAGTATATAAATGTAATGAATTATTATTATTATTATTATTATTACTCTTCACTGATCACAGGCTCAGAGTGCTGTAACAGGTTTACAGGAATAAGTTCTGAGATGCACTGGTGCCACATCCAAGGTTGGTTCCTGACTTGCACCCAACTTTTCCAGGTGTTATGTGTCAAATTTTCTGCAAACCTTATGAGGACCAGTTTGGAGAGAATGTGCCAGTATAATTTAGAGGTTGCATGGCTACTCATTTACTTGTCCAACCAGGTAGTTGATGACCAGGATGAAAAACATTGAGCCCTTTTGGGCTGTACCTACTGATCTCCGAGCATAATACAGGCCACCTCCAAGAAGAAGGTATCAGTTGTTGACTCAGTGAGCTAAAGGAGTCACTGGTGATGTCTGGGAGCTTTAATTACTGCAAAGTGATAACAGCTTGACATTACAGCAATAAAGAGAGTGGTTGAGCTGAACCGCTAACCCATTCACATTGTTCTGTCTTTATTCTTTTGCACCAGTCCAAGAACGAGCTGCAATTTCACTTTTGACACAAAGCCGGCATTGTTTAGGTCAATGTGCCCTTTTTGGATTTGATTAATGATGCTGCTGGGCAACTTCTGTGTCCTCAAAAGCTTGAATGGAAAATTTAGTTTTAAGAAATGGATACAATAATTTTGCTACGCTGATGTTCTTTAGAAGTGGAGTAAAGTACGAAGCTCCACAAGAAACCAGCCCATCTATACATATCAAGGGAGAATATCCAGACTTCGCTCACGAGGCATCATTTACCAAATTCAAAAATGATTCTGTGAAGTGATCTGATGCATAACTCCACTGCTTTTACAAGATGATGCATCAATCCATTTTCTAATCCCACTTTTTGTTTCGCAGAGAAACATTGGGTAGGACACTAATCCATTTGCCCACATGATCTGATGGCAAGTCAATTTTGTGCCGTCCATTAATTTAACAAGAATGTGAAAGGGGTGGCCAGTTGGGTGGCACGGTTGTGCAGTGGTACTGTTGCCTCACAGTAAGAAGACCAGAGTTTGCACCCTGTGTCCTCCCTGCGTGGAGTTTGCATGTTCTCCATGTCTGAGTGGGGTTCCTCCTACTGTCCAAAGACATTCAGGTTAAGTAAATTGGCCCTAATGCGTGTGTGTGTGTGTGTGTGTGTGTGTCGCCCCTGTGATAGACTGACACCCTGTCCAGGGTTTGATCCTGCCTTGTGCCCTGTACTAGCTATGGCAGGCTACAGCACCCCATCGTGACCCTGGTCTGGATTAAGCTCATTACAAAATGATATGACACAGTGAAAGACCACTCAGACAATGACCAAGCCTGGAATCAAACAGTGGTCTCTGAAGCTATGAGACAGTGAGTTGGGTACTGTGGTGCTCAATTATCATCCTTAAATCTGACCTGCTTATTCCAGATGTAGAGCAGCAGGGTGATGGAGCAACAATTTCAAGGTGGAGAATCAGCCTTAGATAGAGCAGCTGTGACCCCTTTCTGGATAATGCAAAATAAAATGACTACCATAACACACTCAAAATATCTGCTGACAAAATGAGATTTCTATATCATATTTATAATATGAAAAAAAGGAGTTATAAAGGGTAGAAGAGAAGCAGGAATGCAGAAAGTGCCGCAGTTGAAGAGGAGTCGCACAAACTATAGCCACATAAAGAAGAAAGAGTATTAGAGAAAATGCAATTCAACAAAGTCCAGGCAAAACGAAACAAAAGATGAGGCTAAATAACGACAATTCATACTTTTGTTATGGAAGACAAGTAACTGTGGGTCTTTCTTTTGCATTTTATCTGTTCATCTGCTTGGCTTCCTTATGGTCTTAGCTTTTTTAATTTGCTCTGACACAGTAGACTTCATAAGAATTATTTTTATAGAGGAATTTAATAACTGTTTACTATACTGAATGCTCGTATTTGGCTGAATGCAATGGATACCAGCTCAAATGCGAACACAATATCAGAAGAGCCAACTGCCAAATACAGTTAAAAATGACAAAACAGCCAAATACCGTTAAAAGTGACAAATCCATGCTATAGACAGAATCAAACAGCCTAATAAAAACATTTGAGAAAAGGAGCACCTTTTATTGATTTTCTAATGCTTTTTGTCTCCTACCTTTGAAGAAGCAATCCTTGCTATGCACAATGTAGATCTTCTTGTTCTGCAGACAGGATGCTCGATGAAGTTCACAATGATTTTCATAAAACCTTCCATCCGATCCACAGACAGGCACAAAGCTGGGGTGACACCTTTCCAGGCACAGACATTCTGCTGCGCCCGTCTCTTTGTTAATGGCACATCGACGACCTCTCCCGCAGTATTTCTTAAAACAGGCTCCAATGAAGCCACCTTCCTTCTGATCATCTACTGAGAAAGAATAAAGAAAAAAGGCTTTATAGAAAGATGACTATATTGTCCATGTGTTTAAAAAATGACACAAATATCACATAAAATCTCTTAATGAAAGCATATTCATCCATTGATCCATACTTTGAACTTAATTCCTCTCATATAGGGTTGCCGGGACCTGATGCCTGTTCTTGGTGTTATCAGGCAAAATGAAGGAGCCAACCATTGGGTATCGGCTATTGGGATTTCAGTCCACCACCATAAGATATGGTCACTCACAGATGCCTGCTTTAGAACCACTACTCCAGGGGTGTCCAACTCTGGTCCTGGTGGGCCGCAGTGGCTGCAAGTTTTTATTCTAACCATCTTTTTCATTAGTGATCAGTTTTTGCTGCTGATTAATTTCTTTTGGCTTAGTTTTAATTGACGTGACTCAGACCCCGTAGTTGTTTCTTTTTCCTTAATGAGCAGCCAAACAATAATGAGACACAAAACAAGCCAGCTAACCTGAAAATAAAGAAAGGTGAAGGTCTCGGTCATGTTGGTCTGCTCAGGTCACCAAAACATCTTGAAGGTGGTCTTAGAAAAAACAGAAAATCAACAGTCTGCTGTGGCAGAATGAGAGCAGCAACAAGTCATTATATTCAATAACGGCTTTAATTAACAGCAAGAATTGGCTTCTCATTAAGAAACTGGTTGGAGTGAAATTGGTTGGAGTTTGACATTCCAACTTAGCTGATCATCTGTTAGCTTGTTTCACATCTCATTTCTGTTTGGCTGCCACTTAATGAAGAAACCTTCAGAGGCCTGAATCCTTAAAAGCAGGGCGATTAAAATGAAGGGAAAAGGAGTTAATTAGCAGTGAAAACTGTTCACTGATTAGGAAAAGGGTTAGAATGAAAACCTGCAGCCACTGCGGCCCTCCAGACTTGGAGTTGGACACCCCTGCACTACTCAGACTTAACTGCATGCCTACCAGGCTGCGAAGATCCAAAGCCTACAGCAGCAGGAGCAGCACTGGTTGACTAAAAGCAGAAGAAATACCCATTAAAAGACATATCTGTGCACCTACTCATCAGTCAACCTGATATTTAAGTCTACTGAGATGCAAGAACCATTACCCTCATGGGCCGCCGTCACATGACTTACAAGCTGACACTAGGCCACCTAAGCTGCAGATCATTGAGATGTAGGAGAAAATCCACAGAGACAAGGATACATCATGCAAAGTCTGCACAGATGGTGACCAGATCACAGTGCCACTATTCTGCTCATAAGAGTATAACATTTTGTAATAAACATTCATCTTATGTTTGATATGTCAAAATAAAAAAGCCCAGTAATGGCTATGCTGAAATTAAACTCAATGCTTTGTTTTCATTTGAACTTTCTTTTAATCAGAAACACTTAATGACATGATTTCTACTCTTGGACTGTAGTGTCAAGGGGTATATTTTATTTTGCCCATTAGGCAAGCAAAGTAAGCAAGTCTCGTGTTCAAGTGTAAAGACTTCGAGTTACAGGATGGACAGTTCAAGTGGCAGCAAGAAAGCCATTGCTAAAATGGTCTGAAGTTTCAGAATACACCAGTTTTATTCTGTTTTTATTGATCTTTATGCAGTTTACTGTCTCCAGGTGCTCTAAAATTAATGCACAGAAAGTCAGACTTGCTAACTTAGACCACTGTTAACCTGGTGAGGCATCTACTACTCAAGCTGTTGACTCTCAAACACTTGCCTTCTGATTCTGTTGTGGCTTTGGGTCAGCCAGACCTGCTCCTGTCAGAGTTTCCAAGTTCTTATTGATGGTGTAGGAAACTGTAGTCACTGACGCCTTGACTTACTGCACAATATCTTTAAACTTAAGACCTGAATTTTTAAATGTTTATAATGGTCTGTCTTCTTTTGTTAATGACCTTTTTCTCACCATTATTATAGCAATAATCAGTATAGTATTGTCCAAATAATGCTTCAGGGGGTGTAACAATGCAGTTTGTTCCAACACAGTATTTGTAAGTAATCAACAAACGTTGGGACACCTTTAGGAATTGTTTGCATCAACTTTCAAGGCTTTTAAATTAATTTCCATTGCTGCAGAAAAGCCGTAAGTTGTTAGCTCATTAATTGTTCCCTAAAAAGAGCCTTTTCTATAACTCTGAAAATTACATTATTTTCCGTTTTTGGTAATCTAAACTTTTTTTTTAAATCCTTTGGCGGTTGACCACTTACCTTTTTTAGCATTTCAGGTTATTTACTGGACTTGAATGGCACAAATAAAAAAACTGAAAAAATGGAGGTGTTCTAAAACTTTTCACTAGTATAGTATTTCATCGTGAACACCATTGTTTTTTGTGTGTTTGCTATTTATGGGCTGCGGTGGGCTGGCGCCCTGCCCAGGATTTGTTCCTGCCTTGCACCCTGTGTTGGCTGGGATTGGCTCCAGCAGACCCCCGTGGTCCTGTGTTAGGATAAAGCAGGTTGGACAATGACTGACTGACTGACTGACTGACTGACTGACTGACTGACTGACTGACTGGTTTGTCAAAATGACATTGGATCGAGAGGGGCTAGGAGTACTGACAAGCTTCAAAATGTTTGCAGCTTCAAGTAAAAGGATGAGAACTATGAAAAAAGAGAAGCAGCCACCAAGAAGACCAATGCAGTGAGATGCAGCAATGTAGCCTTAACGAATGAACACCTCACTCAATGAGTGTATCGGCCAGCACCGTCTGCGGCAGCTCCAGACATTCCAAGTTGTATGGTGTCTCATCAGTTTGCTTTTTATGCACATTTCAGCATATTAATGTTAAAGACTGATGGCTAAAAAAGTCTAAACCTACCCCTTACTTTCCTTTTTGCTCTGTCTTGTCATCTGGGGTATACAGAAAAATTGGAGACGTCTTCTAACAGGGAAAGCGAAGCACAGTAGCAGTCCATTCTGGGTGAAGTCAGACCATAGTCCCAGATGCATTGTGGATGTGGACTGTGTCTCCTTTGAGGGCACATGAGTGCATGGTAGAATTGTCAAAAGTATTGAAATTATAAAATGGCTTCAATACTCATTTCTCACATTATCGATTGTAAAGCATACATTGCAATGCATTTCCAGTTCATTCTAGCGTCTGACAGTTGGGCCTCGTAGGCTCCCAGTCGACATGACTAGAGTTGCAGGGCCCTTTCCACCCACTCACAGGTGTTATTAAGATGGCAGCCTCACCAGCATGCTTAATTGAGGGCAGCTGGAGTGGAGTCTGGAAATACTTCTGCTTTATGGCAAATTGGGACCGAAAACCACAAGATACATACAAGCCTGTATGCAAGATTTGCTATTGCACAATACCATATAAAGGGGCTGACACAACTGGTTTAGCCAAACACTTCAAGGACTGATACGCGAGTCAACACAGAGTATTTCAGGAGGTATCTTATTTCCAAATTACGGAAATATTAATAAGTATAAACCTGCAAACTGTTGCATTTAATGTAGGGATGTGACATATGTTTTTTTGTACATTTAATGCAGTCAGTTAAATGTTTAATACATCAAAAGAGGGGTCTGCAATTATCTTCACCTCCGGAACAATTGTATTCTGATTTAAAAATTAGATTTCACCACATTTAACTATATAATGTAAGGCATTATAACTTTTCAGTGCTGAATTGCATAAACAGTTGTGCTACTTCTTTGTGTGCTCATATATTTCCAGCTGTGCTTCGGAACACAAATTTAGTATGTCAGGAATTATTTGCACATCACACGGAAGAAGATTTTTGTCTTTTATTATCCATCCATCCATCCATCCTCTTCCGCTTATCTGAGGTCGGGTCGCGGGGGCAGCAGCTTGAGCAGAGATGCCCAGGCTTCCCTCTCCCCGGCCACTTCTTCTAGCTCCTCCGGGAGAATCCCAAGGCGTTCCCAGGCCAGCCGAGAGACATAGTCCCTCCAGCGTGTCCTGGGTCTTCCCCGGGGCCTCCTCCCAGTTAGACGTGCCCGGAACACCTCACCAGGGAGGCGTCCAGGAGGCATCCTGATCAGATGCCCGAGCCACCTCATCTGACTCCTCTCGATGCGGAGGAGCAGCGGCTCTACTCTGAGCCCCTCCCGGATGACTGAGCTTCTCACCCTATCTTTAAGGGAAAGCCCAGACACCCTGCGGAGGAAACTCATTTCAGCCGCTTGTATTCGCGATCTTGTTCTTTCGGTCACTACCCATAGCTCATGACCATAGGTGAGGGTAGGAACATAGATCGACTGGTAAATTGAGAGCTTCACCTTGTGGCTCAGCTCCTTTTTCACCACGACAGACCGATGCAGAGCCCGCATTACTGCGGATGCCACACCAATCCACCTGTCGATCTCACGCTCCATTCTTCCCTCACTTGTGAACAAGACCCCGAGATACTTGAACTCCTCCACTTGGGGCAGGATCTCGCTACCAACCCTGAGAGGGCACTCCACCCTTTTCCGGCTGAGGACCATGGTCTCGGATTTAGAGGTGCTGATTCCCATCCCAGCCGCTTCACACTAGGCTGCGAACCGATCCAGAGAGAGCTGAAGATCATGGCCTGATGAAGCAAACAGGACAACATCATCTGCAAAAAGCAGTGACCCAATCCTGAGTCCACCAAACCGGACCCCCTCAACACCCTGGCTGCGCCTAGAAATTCTGTCCATAAAAGTTATGAACAGAATCGGTGACAAAGGGCAGCCCTGGCGGAGTCCAACTCTCACTGGAAACGGGTTCGACTTACTGCCGGCAATGCGGACCAAGCTCTGGCACCGATCGTACAGGGACCGAACAGCCCTTATCAGGGGGTCCGGTACCCCATACTCTTTTATTATATTTCTGGTAAATAAACTTTTTAAAACTTCTTTAAAGGATTGCAGCTATCCAGACATACAGATGTTTATATAGAAGATAGAAACCTTTTTATTTACACAGATACCCATCACTCCAGTTTAGATGGCTACTTGTTACCTGTATTAAGAAATTCTTTTTCCTTCACAGAGTACATGCTGGAAACATTAAGGGCGAGGCTGTAACCAACCATAAATAGCAAGCTGGCTTTTAGCAGAAATTCCATTATTATAAGAAGCAAGCTTCCTCGATGTTTGGTATTATTGTGCAGAACATTGTTCCATAAAAGAGCACTGTTATATTCTGACAGTTATTTCTCCTGTCATTTCTTCCTCAACCAAATCTCTGTCAACAGGAAATGCAAAACTATAATCAGGAGATTAGGCATTTTACCAATTAACCAATTTGAACTAACAAATAGAGCCTGGCCATGTTAATCTGTATTGACAGGTATTGTATTATAATGAACTCCAAGGTCAGAAAGGCAGGGAGCGTCATAACGAGTACAGCTCCTCAGAGAACAATAACAATGCCTTTCATCCAGTTTACTAATCATTCTGTACGTCTCTGCGAAATGCACATAGGAATGCAAATACTTTGTGTCCCTAGTGAAAACCAGGAGCATAGGTGAACAGAAAATGTTGTATTCACTCCGGGAGAGCAGGGACGAAGAAAGAGCTTTGCCAAGTCCTATAATTTTTAAGAAATGCATTTTTTGTCCTCACCATTCAGCCTGAGAAGCACTCGGAGTTAACACTTTTTTTTCACTTAATTGAATAAAGAAACACACAGTAAATGTATAGTGAGTATGTTCCTTGGTAGTCCTGGGTCTGAATCCTGGTGTCCTCTGTTGACACGCTGCATATGCTTTCATACACCGGCAGCAGTCTGAATGTCATGCTGTGTTAGAGAGCAAGTGCTTACGATGTGTAAGTCACTCTGGATAAAACTCCTAGGCTGTACGAACCTTGAGACCTTCTGTTAGAGTGCTGCCCTGCTGTGTGTTTTCTGCTGTATGGCATTGCCCCCTGTGTACTACAGTATAGCAACTCAATTAAAGGTAATTAAGGGGATAATCTGTTAACAGGAAAATTAATTCTTATAATTACAAGATAATTAATGCATATCATAAAGAAAGTCTACATGTTATGGCACTGTTCCCCAAACTCAACCCTGGAATTCATTTTAAACATTTTCCTTCATAACTGAAACAAAAGAAATCAATAGAAATAACAGCAAACCTAAAGAGAAGCTGTTAATTCACATGTAGTCACATCTGGATACTCATGATTAAGTGGCTAACATAATAATTAAAAACATAAAACAAAGCAGGTGGCAAAACCTTAAATGAGCTTAGAATTGCAGTCGGTTGCTGTAAATTAAACATAAAAATTATTGCTGTATTTTACAGGAAAGTAAAACCAAACAGGTGTATTAAATAGAGTAATAACAAAACTGCAAGATTTTATATGACAATACCATTCTCAAAGCTGCTTAATCCAATTCGGTCTCGCAAGTTGCATTTATCCCAAGATTTTCTTCTTTCAGACGCTTCGTCTTCAATATAATTAGCAACAGACACCTTTGCGCTACCTTTACCCCAACAGATCCCTTCTATTGACATTTGCCACCCATGTCATTTTTTTTTTCTCAGTAGTGTAAACTACAGAACAATAAATGGAATCTGATCCATGAATTAGAATCTCAGATATGATTCAGATTATCAGGATGCATCCTGGGTGAGGAAACTCAGATTGGATGGTGTAATTGATATTACTTCTCAATTGACTCATTGTGTAATAATCAATAAATAATTAATTAAAAAGTAAGTGATAATGAGTGTCACTAGAGGAAAAATTAGGTAGTATGTTTAATTTCACTTTGGGTGGCTCACCTAGAGAAATGTGGTACAAAAAATGTAACTGCATTTTACGAAATACTCTTAAGTATGGCCAAAGAGTTTCTAATGATCATACCCACAATAACACATAGACCTGTCGTAACCATGATGACAAGTGTCCACAATGCAATGTAGTTTTATATACTGTACACTTTGAATGTTACCTGTCCAGAATATACTGTATAGAACAGATATAGTGCCCTCCCTAATGTTTGGGACATGTTTTTCCTTGATTAACCCCTCTGCTGCACAGTTTAAAATTACAAATTAAACAGTTCAGATGTGATTAGAGTATACAGTGCAGACTTTCATTTACGTTTTTGCGCATACATTTCGCTCACGCCACATAGAAATGACAATGCTTTTTCTACCTTGTCAACTCCATTTCAAGGCACCATAGTGTTTGGGACAATTGGCGTCACAGGAGTTTGTGATTCCTCAAGTGTGTGTCATTATTTCATTAGTGCAGGCATAAGATAATTTGGCTTGCTTTGGAGCTTGTAGTGGCCGTTATTCAGCATGAGGACAAGAGCTGTGCCAATGAAAGGCAAAGAAGCCATAATAACTGACAAACAAGAATAAAACCATTAGAGGTTTTGGTAAAACCTTAGAATTGCCAAAATAAACTGTCTAGAATATCATTAAGAAGATAAAACGCACTGGTGAGCTCAGTAATCACAAAGGACCTGGCAGGCCAAGGAAGACCTCCGCTGCTAATGACAGAAGAATCCTCACCATGGTAAAGAAAAAGCCCCAAATGACTGTCCGACAGATCAGAAACAGTCTTCAGGAGGCAGATGTGAGAAACTGCTATCTGTTGAAGACTTCATGAGCAGGAATACAGAAGCCACACTTCAATGTGCAAACCACTAGATAACCACAAAAACAGGATGGCCAGATTACAGTTTATGAAAAAGGACTTTAAACAGCCTACAGAATTCTGGAAAAAGGTCAAGACAAAGATGATCAGAGTGATGTCAAGAGCAAAGTGTGGAGATGAAAAGGAACTGCCCAAAATCCAATGCATACTACCTCATCTGTTAAACACGGTACTGGGGGTGTTATGGCTCGGGGATGTATGGCTGCCACAGGTCCTGGCACACTTCTCTTCATTGATGATGGAACTGCCAACGGCAGTGTCACAATGAATTCTGAGGTGTTGTTGTGATGTGATATTTTGCATACAACTTGATAAATATTTTGTATGTCTTTATTTGTAACTAAGTCAGGAAAGTGAATTTTACGACAGAGTTGGGGGAAGTGCCTGAAACAAGTTTGGTAAATGTTTCTCTGAAGTCTCTCAACCCCCACACAAAGCCAGGCTGCCTAACTGCCAAGCTTTACCTTAACATATGGTTTGGAGCAGTGGCGGTTTTAGACGGGGGCTAACAGGGGCCAGTGCCCCTATAGAACTGGCCCTGGCCCCTGTGCTGAAGAGATAAAATTGTAATTAATTACTTACGGTGATATGCGCGTCTTAGCAATATAGGGGTGCTAAGCATTGAATCCAGAAGAGCCAAGGTTTTGAACCTTGATGCATTTGTGGACCATTTTGCAAGAAATCACAAACACAGAATATTGTTATTATAATGTTACAGGCTACTGTGTTGCCAGTGCTAGAGGATGAGAGATTACTCAACAGAAAATGTGAGTGTACATTTAAGTTTCATGCTGTAAAAAAGTCACTTTATAACAAAATAAATACATACCTACATAAAAAGAAAAATATCTTGCATACAAAAAAGAGAAATGTTACTGTATAAAAAGTAAAATTTGTTTAAAGGTTTATTGTGCATATGTACAGTATGTGAAATCTTTTGTTTGAAATTCATTTGTATGTTTTATTGTTAAATGTTCAATTCATTTTGTTTGTGCTCCAAATAAATTCACTTAATATATTAAATAATGAAATATTGCCTTTTTTTTTGTTCTGTGCCCCCATGAAAAAACATTGGCCTCACCCTGGCCCCCCCTGGTAAATTTGGTCTGGTTTGGAGGGTAGGTGTGAAGGTGTTCTATTCCTCCATTGGTCTGAAGTATGGCTATTTGGAACTGGCTTGTATCAAAAGCTTTTATGTACCGTGATGCCCTATTGGCTGTAGGGGTTGGACAGAAAACCTATAAATTTGCTTGCTTTATCTCTCTCTCTCTGTCTCTCTCTCTTTCTCACCAAACTGATGAACTGAAATGGAAAACACAATGAAGAGCACAGCTCGGCAGCCATATTGAGACAGGCATGCGGCCCGTTCTGAAGAAAACTGACCACCAATGATGCCTTAACTAGAGACATTTTAAGTAACTATCAAGTCTGTGTGCCGCCTAAAACTACACATCACCATTTATCAGGTTGTATGGTTGCCAATATTCTAATGTACTTTGCATATTGTTATTATTTATGAATATTATCAATAATACATTGTTTAAATTGTAACTTAACTCCTGCTTGTCTTTCACTACACCTAATTGCCTGAGGTTATTGATGTAGGAGGGATGGTGGGAAGAAGTTCTATATTATAATACGTTATAAAGTCTGTGAGATTTGAGGTGTTCTGACAGAGGCTACATATTAATAATACAATAGGAGAACGTAAAACAATATAATACTCTACCAAGACAAAACAGGTGTATAGAAACATCTGATCTGCTCAAATTCCAGTAAATGCCTCCAAACACATTGGATGGTGCTTCTTACTACAAGATGATCCCAACCATACTGGTAAAGCAATACAGGGGTTTTTCAGAATTAAAAAATGGATAAATCTTGAATGGCCAAGCTACTCATCCAATTTAAATGCATTTGAGCAGGCCTTCCATATGCTAAAGTGAAAACGTAAGGGGACAAGCCCCCGAAACAAGCACAAGCTGAAGATGGTGGCATTAGAGGCTTGGCAGAGCTTCACCAGAAAAGACGCTCAACATTTGGTGATGTCTGTGAATCACAGAATTCAAGTAGTCATTGCATGCAAGGGGGATGCAACAAAGTACTAAATATGACAACTTTAATAGACCAGCCAGCCATTGCTGTGTCCCAAATATTATGGTGCCCTGAAATTGGAGGGGAGGGGATTGCATGTGTAAAAAGTGTTGTGATTTTCACACAGTGGGATTGAAATATATGCAGATACCCTTAAATGAACATCTGCAGTGTGCACTTTAATCAAATCTGAATTATTTTATTTGCAATTTTAAACTGTGGAGCAGAGAGGTATATCAAGGAAGAATGTGTCTTTGTCCCAAACATTATGGAGGGCACTGTACATATCAATGTCTTACACAACATAACATTGACAGTACATGTAGAAGTTCACCTATCATTAGTAATCGAGACATATGTTTTCACCAAAAATGACATTTATTTGTTGTGTTTTAAGTTAAAGATTTAATCCCACAGGTTTAATGTAACTTCTGATCCCTGAGGTCTTGACTATGTTGTCCATCAATCAACATTTATTTCCTTATTATGTATTACACATTAAAAGTCATTACACGTTGGCTGGCCTTTTTGTTTGGTGGAATGACCTCACCTGCCCATCTCAACATACCAGGAGGTTCACCAGGAGGTTCACTTCAATTTTTCAACTGCTCTTTGAGGGACAGAAAAACAGCACAAGACCGACCACAAAAGAAATCTGATTTTAATATAAATGTGCTGAAAAATAGATGGCAGCTTGACTGAGCTGTCACAGAGCTAACAAAGGAGCAGCGCTCAGTTCTATTGTTTCCCAGTACAATACTATACATTTGGGGGGAGTGCAACAAAAATTATTCAGCTTGACAATAATATGTAAAAGCTCACAATGACTGTGTTTATCAGAATGATAACTCAGTGTGTTATACTCAAAAGAAAAGATGAATCAGTTTGACATTTAGAAAAAAATATGAACATTTTATGCGAAACAATATCTTTCACGAAAACCTTTTAGAAATAATAATAATGCAAAAGGTGAATAAATCATATAAAAATGAGACAGAAAAACACATGGCATGAAACTCTGCAGTATTATTTCCGTGATAAGAACTGTTTAAATTGTCCATCCATTTATTTCCTCCACTACAGGACCACAGGTGGCCATTCAAGAAGTAGCTGGGGTTTAGGAAAAGGATTGGGACTGAAGCAGACAGAAGTCTGTCTATGGCCGGGCACACTCACATATAAGACAGCGCTCATCCTAAAAGGTAACGTGAATGCCTTTGAGACGTAGAGGGATACTGAACTGCCCATCGAAAACCTACAATGGCGTGAGGAAAAGGTATAATCCCCACATAGACAGTGGTGATACTAACTGAACCTCAGCTAACAAAAGTAAAGAGTGGACCTGGAGGACAATAAAGCAAAATAATTAGGTGGCCTCGGTGCTGTGAATGTGCAGCACATCAGAAGGAGAGCGAACAATACAAAAACATCAGACTTTTTTAAACAAATTCTCAGGTAGCAGACTCTATCAAACTTGCAGCTGTGTGCTGTGAAACAAATTACCTGACAAGGCAAAAAGCATTTTATTCAAACTCATCTTGTGGCTCCATTTATTTAGAAATAGACGGAATGGCAGAACTCAACAACTCTGTACAGAACACACAGAGTGCTCATTTTAAAATTCTAAATAGCTGGACAATGAAATGACTTTACCACACAACTCTTTCTAACTAATAGTAAAAAAAACTCAGAAAAGCATTCATCCATTGTCTGAAACTTTTTTTCTCCATTATAGGAACATTTAGTGCTCAAGCCTATCCAGGGATGCAAGGTATGAGTTGCCTCTGGATGAGAGACTAATCCATCATAGGCCAAAGTGACTTGCATATCCTCACACTGGGTCCATGTATCTGGGGTACATGTGGCAGAAAACCATACTATCCACAGGAAAACGGACTTGTAGTCCTAGACAATGTGAAAGTTCAGCACAAGTAGCAAGTCAGTTAGAAATTGAACTGAGGTCCTTAGAGTTGGGAAGCAACTGTGCTAGCTACTGCACCATCACGCTCCCTGAGTTCTAAATATGCCAAAGATCATTAATGTGTTAATTGTGGTGGAACTTTTTAAGCGCTATATAAAAAAACAAAATCATTTAGATTATATACAAAGCATGATGTGGAAGGAGAGGAAATTGGATTTCTTTTCATGTAAAGATTTGGAACACTAAAGGCACCCATATCTAGAATTTCACTATGGCAAACTCATAACTTGTCCCCAGCATTTCAGGAAGCTAAAGTCATGCAAAGCACACTACATAACAATTTGTGTCTTAACATAATCTGAATAACTGAATCAGATTTATGTTACATTAGTGTTTTATTTTGAGAATGAATATGTCTCTCTTAATATGTCCTCTGGAAAACCCAGAAACTCCTGCAATTCTTAATTTGAAAGCTGAATCAAACCCTAGGTAGTCTGTTCTCTGCACGCTGAAGTTCGCCAGTATTGCTTCTGTTCCTTGTGTTAAACTACACCTCATCTTTAACAGCATTCTCTTATCTCTTTGCCACTGGAAGTGGGGTTAATTGAGAGTTTGGCAGCGACAACTTCCCATTTATTGAGTTGCCTGATGATCAAACACAGTAAAATGCATGATGGTGTGTTTTAGTGTGTCTTCATGTGGAAAATATGCTGCATGTCAAATTTTTACAAAATACACACTGCACTTCTCCATTGTGATATGAATGAGTGGCATAAATAGAATTGATTTAACTGCCGTGGTATGGACTTAATGCTTTAAACAGTGGTAGAAATGCACACAGGTAAACACATAAGTGTGTACAAGGCCTTACAGAGCAGTATTCCTTGTTTTACACCCAAAAAAAAAAAAACCTCTTAAAATCTCTAGAACTCAATGAGTTTCATATTTTACAATCCTGAATTGGCCTGCAAAATGAATTTTAGTTTGTTTTTGCAAAACAGTCTGTGAATCGAAAGTTGACTTTCGCTTATCACTATAACTGACTAACGATGGTGATGGTATTACCATCAGTATTTCTTTTCAATTGCTAATATACAGTAATCCCTCTTTCCATCGCGGGGGTTGCGTTCCAGAGCCACCCGTGAAATAAGAAAATCCGCGAAGTAGAAACCATATGTTTATATGGTTATTTTTATATTGTCATGCTTGGGTCACAGATTTGCGCAGAAACACAGGAGGTTGTAGAGAGACAGGAACGTTATTCAAACACTGCAAACAAACATTTGTCTCTTTTTCAAAAGTTTAAACTGTGCTCCATGACAAGACAGAGATGACAGGTCTGTCTCACAATTAAAAGAATGCAAACATATCTTCCTCTTCAAAGGAGTGCGTGTCAGGAGCACAGAATGTCACATAGATAGAGAAAACAATCTCTAGCAAACAAATCAATAGGGCTGTTTGGCTTTTAAGTATGCGAAGCACCGCGGCACAAAGCTGTTGAAGGCGGCAGCTCACACCCCCTCCGTCAGGAGCAGAGAGAGAGAGAGAGAGAGAGAGAGAGAGAGAGAGAGAGACAGAGTTTGTTTTTCAGTCAAAAATCAATACGTGCCCTTCGAGCTTTTAAGTATGCGAAACACTGTGCAGCATGTCGTTTCAGGAAGCAGCTGCACAAAAGATAGCAACGTGAAGATAATCTTTCAGCATTTTTAGACGAGCGTCCATATCGTCTAGGTGTGCGAACAGCCCCCCTGCTCAATCCCCATACGTCAGGATCACAGATAGTCAGCGCAAGAGAGAGAGAAAAGTAAGCAATCTAGCTTCTCAGCCATCTGCCAATAGCGTCCCTTGTATGAAATCAACTGGGCAAACCAACTGAGGAAGCATGTACCAGAAATTAAAAGACCCATTGTCCGCAGAAATCCGCGAACCAGCAAAAAATCCGCGATATATATTTAAATATGCTTACATATAAAATCCGCGATGGAGTGAAGCCGCGAAAGGCGAAGCGCATTCAGTTTGTCTGCGTCCGTCTCTAACAAAGTACCTACTTCAAAATGTCTGAAACACTTTATATTTAAAAAGAAACCACCAAAGCTTGTTAGAACCAGGTTGTAAGGATAACCTTGTCAGTATGTAATTTGTAATTACTATGCCACAAAGGAAAAAGAGATGCAGATCAAGAGTACAGTAAGGAATATGGCCTCTGCATTCCACACTAAGATTACATACTGATTTCTGCTCCGGTACAGACACTGCCCTAACACATTAGTATCATCATTATAGACTTTCATAAAAAGAACATACAAGAATTGAGAGAGATCATGAATTAAAGAGAGACCACTCAGCCCATCAGGATTGTTCATCTAATACTGTAGCTAAGCTGTCACTGTGGTATAGCGGATCTGTGGCTTCAAGAAAAAGGTCCGGGTTTTAAAATCTGTATAGCCGTGTCATTCTCCATGGGCGAGATCGCGCGACCTCGAGGAGTTTGTGAGGTAATTGGAGTGAGTCGCACCTGCACATGTGGGTGCGGTCATTCATGATTGCCTCATTGGCTTCCTGCGGTGTGTGATTAAGGCGCTGTGCCCACGGAGGCACCCGTGAGGGTATATATGTACGGGTCGAACCAGAGAAAGGGGAGATAGATGAATGGAAAGAGATATATGAATAGAGATCGATCGATTGATCGATCGATGAGAAAGGAAAAGGAGGTTAAAGAAAGTGAGAGAGCAATCTTAGCAGGAGGATCTGGCCACCTGAAAAGAAGAGACAGAACGAGCTGGGGCCCCGCGAAGGAGTGTTTGGTTGTGGTGCTCTGGGGCTAGTTCACCCAACTGAAAGTTTGAGTGAGTGGGGTGAGCAGAGCAGGTGTCCTCCCGAGGGATCCGAGGAGCGACTACGGGTGCGCGAAGGATGAAGGGAGGAGAGCCGACCTCAACGGTCTGGCAGTGAAGTCCAGAAGGAGACCAAGACGGAGGTTGGCTGAAGGAGCTCATGGCTGTTGGGTCTCCACCGGCTATGCGAGTTATAGGTGTGCAGAGAGCGGGATGAGAGAGACTGCATTTTATCCTTGAGTTTTAAAAGATTTATTTATTTGATGGTTTTTATCCCCACTGGACACTTGTTTTTAAGGATTTATTTATTGAACTTGATGCAATGCACTTTTTGTTTTGATGATTGTTTTAATAAAAGCACTTAAGCACTTTTTGAATATATCCCCTGGCTTCATGCGAGATTTTTCCCCATTTGTCCACTCATCTCGGTGACATTACTGACGGTGTTGGGTTCAGGGCTCCCATAAGGACGTTGGGAGCGTGAAGAAAACCCACATCGTCACAGTCACAATATCACATCCAGACTCTGTACATCTTAAAGGTTGTCAAAGTTTCTGTCTCAATTCCAAAACTTGGTAGCTTGTTCCAGAGTCCCACAACTCTAAGTGTTTCCTGGCTTCCTTCTTAAATTCATTTCCCTTTAATTTCAACTGGTGTCTTCAAATATGTGATTCACCATTAAGCTGAAAGAATTCTACTGGATCTACTTTATCGATGTTTTAGAGAATTTATGAAGACCACACAATTTTCTGAATACATCAGAGTTGGACGTGTCCTTAAGTTCTGGAATGCACTCCTCTGCATGGCTTCAAGTGCTGCATGTCTTTCATGTAACGTGGTGATTAGAACTGCACACAGTACTCCAGATGTGGTCTCACTGGGGCATTATGTAGGCTAACCATAATGTTCATCAACTTACTTTCTATAGTTTTTACGATGTAACCTAACATTTCATTTGCCTTTTCAATAGCGTCTGCGTATTACTTAAATTACAAAAATGTTGTGTTAACAACTCCGGAATTCTTTTTTTGGGGATGCCTCCTTTAGGATAGTGGAGGCATTCAAATACTAAATTAAAGAAATTGGTGTGTAAAAGCATGATTGACATTTTAGAGCAATTACAGATTACATAAGAGACTGAACACGAGAATGGCAAAGGTCACTTTTCTGCCCAGGAACTAAGCTCTTCTAAAGAAATAGATTTGAAAGGCAAGAACCGAAGAAATTACATCTGCTTTATTGGTATTAACAAAATGTAGCGAATGGAGATACAATACAACTTTTGGAAGAAACTCTCCTGAAAAAAATTTCTCTGATCATTGAAAGATGACACAGGAATCATTCTCCCAAGAGTGACTTGGCTCATCCAAAGCCTTTCATAGTTCAGTTTCTTAATTACACAGACTGTTGGATGGTTTTTCATGACTCCATAAGGCCAATGAGTTCATCTTTTTCTACATTTCAGTCCTTCCACAGCACAAGCACAAAAGGCAATGAGCCCTGTCACTTCTACTATATGACTAGAACTGTCTCACAGTACAGGATATGTGATATTCATCGATCTGACAACAGCTGCAGATGCCATCGACAACTTCCAGGCCAATGGTGTGGGCACATATGTGATTGCACTGCTGAGTTTTGTTCCTTTCCTGGCACCTGTCTTAATAGCACTGAGCACAATACAGGAGCCAGTTCTGAACAAGCAGCCAGTCCATCCTAGAGCCCACTGATTTTCACAATGAACCAATTCAGAGTCGCCCACTAGTCTGATGTGACAAGAAAACCACAGAGCTTGGAAGAAAACCAATGCAGATATTAGGCAAATGGGCAGATTACACACCGACACTGATCAGGTGCAGAATTCAAACCTAGGATGCTGGGTGTCTGAGGCAGCAGTGCTAATCACAATACCCTACTTCAGATAAGAATAATGAAATAAACCATTTCTCCAATAAAGTAGTTACAGTCAAAAAAAAACTGATTCCATTTTGCTGTACCTAGTGACTCCTGTCATTTGTTAAATATGAATCACCACGATCCAAGAATTAAAGGCACTTCATTGCAATGAATGCCTTATAGATTTTGATAATGCAATTACTTAAAAGTGAATAATAATAATGAGTATAGTAAAAAGCATCTCCTGACTACTTCTGAGAGTTAATGGATATCATAACTTGTTAAATGCCAATTTTGGAAGTACGTGAGGCTTTTTGAAATGTTTTACATTGTCCCCACTTGATGTATTGCCCCAGTAAATTTATCATTAACATATGAGATTAAAAAAACTTAGCAACCGTATTAACTGCAGGCTTTAAAAGCAGTTCTAAAAATGCGATGTATTTTATGAGACAACTCTTATTTTGAAATGCCCTATGGATGATCTATTATTTTGAAATGTTCAGTGCGTATGTGACTTGTGTTCCAAGTGGCTGCCATATATAAAGTTTCTGCTGGGTAACTGGGTAGTTCTGCTTTTATGTTTGATGGAATAAGCAAGGACCACTGCAACATATTGTCAGTTGCGTTACTGAATATAGATACCGTAACTGCATCATTCTGTTTTAAAATGTCACAATACCCACAATGTAACAAAATCATGGGACAAATGTAACACATAACATGAGAAACAAAAATGAACTATCATGTCTTTGCCTGTAATTCACTTACTAACTGTCCTGTCTCTGTGGCCATCCATTACTGTTGTTTAAACCTGCATTTTTTTGATGAATGTATTTATTGGTTGTTTAAATTTGCAGTGAAACTGGTAATTGTCCTGTTCTCCCTTTGTGACTCCGTGAAAAGCCCTAACTACAGAGAGGACTATTTAATTTATGTTAGGTAGAATGCCCAGAGGGGACTGGGTGGTCTCGTGGCCTGGAACCCCTACAGATTTTATTTTTTTCTCCAGCCTTCTGGAGTTTTTTTTTGTTTTTTCTGTCCACCCTGGCCATCGGACCTTACTCCTTTCAATGTTAATTAATGTTGTCTTATTTTAATTTCTTATTTTGTCTTTTATTTTTCTTCTCTTCATTATGTAAAGCACTTTGAGCTACTTTTTGTATGAAAATGTGCTATATAAATAAATGTTGTTGTTGTTGTTGTTGTTGTTTATGTTGGCTTCTCTCACAGTCTAAAGAGATGCCTGTTACAGCGCATTAGTGGGTGTTTGTAAATTGTTCTGTAAAACTCAGTGATGTGATGTGTATGTTATGGTCAAGCCTCCCCTTTTGCTTAAAGTATTTTTGCCTTCTTTAAACTCCTTTATTATCGCTCTATTATTTGCTACTAGCTGTGTAAGCCTGTGATATAAAAAGCCTGAGGTCCTAGAATCTATTGAAATCATCAGGAAAAAAAAACTGAAATGTCGAGATGTCAGGTAATTGAAAGGAACTACTCTGGGCATCTCTCTCCTAGGAGGATTCATTTTGCTGAAGCACTCACATCGCTTGTCTATTAGCGGAGGGAGGAAAAATAAAACAGATACCATTTCGCCGATGTTAGTGGCTAAGCGACTTTGTCTTTCTTCTGAGGTTTCGTTTTGCTGACCTCCTGGCCCCGCTTGTGTTATTCGAGGCTAAGTGAGTTTTCTGTTTCCTCAGAAGTGGAGCCCTTACCCCGACTCCACCTCTCACTTCTGGGCCGGACAGACACCCACACTTCCACCAGTGGTGTAGCTGGCTTGCTGAAGCCCCCTGTGCAGCGCCCTGAGGTGGGCCCCTCCTGTCTAACATACCCGTAATTTATTCGCAACTAAATCCTAGGGGCCATCTGGACAGTGGTGTCCGCAACCGCGTCACTATCAGATCACACGCTGCTGACAAACAAACCAGCTCTGTAAATGGAATTTGTCATAACTTTTTTAATCAGTTTATTACAGCAGCTGTAAGGTAGCAAAAATAAAGTAAATTGTGGAAATGGAATGTGGGAGGTGAGGGTAGTAGTAGTGGTACATAAATATAAGTAAGATGTGGACCGGCTTGGTTTCCCAAGACAACTTTGTGAAGGAAGATGATTAAAATGTAACATAAGCTAACGTAATTCTGTGCTATAAAATGAAGCAACTGCAATTTGTAAAAAATTAAAATGACAACACCGGCTGACAGGATACTACTACACAATCGACCTGTTTTACACAAGTTCTGAGAAAATGGACATCATAAAGTCAGGTGTCAATGGTTCCAAGAAATCTGCCTTGTCCGTAGGAGATTTCTTGGTCATACATATTGCTTGTTTGTCTTCAGTAGTTTCTCCATTTTTAACTGTTTTAGCAGATAGCACCTGATCTGAAGCCGTTGTATCGCTACTTCCAGACTCGGTGGCTGCAACCATCTCACTCACTGCACTGTCTGCATAACCTGCTTGTGACCTTTGCAACAATTCACCAGCATCAGCATTCTCAGTTACTATTGCTGGCTCTTGCTCAGTTTTGAGAAAGATAGAAATCTCGGCAAGCTTAGTGTTTTTCAATTCCTGTTGTAGGTGTGCCTTACGTTTAACAGCACAACTCTTATAATGTTTGGCAGATCCACTGCTACTGGCTGACATGGCGTTGTTTGGATAGATAGATAGATAGATAGATAGATAGATAGATAGATAGATAGATAGATAGATAGATAGATAGATAGATAGATAGATAGATAGATAGATAGATAGATAGATAGTTTTATGAGAAAGCGTCAAATTGTTCAAATGTTTGGTGTTTGGCAACTAACGGGGACCATAACTTAACAACAGAAATGCTATGATTTACCGTTTACAAGTTCAAATTTCAAAAACTGTTCACATCAAATCAAAGTACAGTGGAACCTCTAGATACGAGTTTAATTCGTTCCAGAACTGAGCTTGTATAGCAAATTTCTCGTATCTAGAACAAACTTCCCCATTGAAAATAATGGAAATCCAGTTAATCCGTTCTGCACCCCAAATATATTAACATAAAAATCAATTTTCCTAACAAATAACACTGATAAATTATATATACTGTAGTCTACCTTTAATAAATAACACTGGTAAATAATATAACTGATTATTAAAAGAATCAAAACAGGTGTCCAAAGTGCAGTAGAGCATTCAATAAATCTTTAAATAAATAATCCTTAAAACAGTTGTGAAGTGGAGGTTTAAAATACACAAGAATAACAATCCTTTAACACGAGGTTAAAACGTCAAAAGGATGCCGTCTTTAAAAAACAGATGACAATCCCCGGTGCTTCTTCTCTGTTAGCGTCTCACCTGCGGGCTCTGCAACAGGCGAGACACTCTTAATGCAGCTGACCTTCTCTACACCGTCCTGCTTCAGCTGTTTGGCTCGCCTGTTCAGCTACACGCGAGCCTGCACTCGCCCGCCCGCCTGCCTGCCCGCCTGCCTGCCTGCCTGCCTGTCTGCCTTCTCTCTCTCTCTCTCTCTCTCTCTCTCTCTCTCTCTCTCTCTCTCTCTCTCTCTCTCTCTCTCTCTCTCTCTCTCTCTCTCTCTCTCTCTCTCTCTCTCTCTTTTCTTTTACTTTTTCTCCCCCTTAACCGGCTCGCGCTTCTCTATATATGCGGGGAGGACATGGCAGCTGCAGCCCATCAGCCACAGGAACAATCATGGATGTGGGCAGTTTCCCACCTGTGAACTTAAGGGAGAAACTCAGACACCGCAGATCGCGGCTCGCAACTGCTACCACGCCCCCTTGCTAAGCCGCAAGCTATACCCACAGCCTGGCTCGTGGCTCGTTACGCGAGCCAATGCTCGTATTTAGATCTGAATTTTTCGCTCATACTTTCCTCGTATTTTGAATTTCTCGTATACAGAGGTGATCGTATCTCGAGGTTCCACTGTACAAAAGTAACAATTACCTTTCAACAATTAATTTCCTTCAAATGAAGCAGACTGTCTCCAGGACATCCTTAGCCAGTCAGACGACTTGCGCACTATTAAGGTGTATTTTGGGAAGACATATGTAGATGACCTAGATGCCCTATGTCATTCCTAGGTCATTTTAGATAACCTATACAGCATATTGTGTAGAAGGAGAATTCATCAGTTACATAAAGAGAATTTGAGAATGTGCACTTCTCTGTAAGGTGGACTAGAACGTGTTGTGGCTCCGAGGCTCCGAAGTCTACATTTGTGTAAACTGTGGGCCTGACAAATACATAATATTATCATGGATTGGATTGGACTGGCCTGGTGATGGTGCAAACATGTCACTGAAACTGTGAATTAATAACGCAATGAACTGTGCAAGTGATTTAAGTTATTCATTTTTTTTTTTTTATAAAAATCTATACGGCCCCGAGTGGGCCCCCCAAGCTCGTAGGCCCTTGGGCTTTTGCACAATCTGCACAATCCATTGCTACACCACAGACTTCCACGCGTAGACGTTTATATATAAGATTGTTTCCTTAAAACATGTTTTTGTATTGTTACTATTTGTCTAGTCATGTATTTTACGGGCGGCATGGTGGCGCATTGGGTAGCACTGTTGCCTCACAGTTAGGAGACCTGGGTTCGCTTCCCAGGTCCTCCATGCGTGGAGTTTGCATGTTGTCCCCATGTCTGTGTGGGTTTCCTCCAGGTACTCCAGTTTCCACCCACAGTCCAAAGACATGCAGGTTTCATGTATTGGCGATCCTAAATTGTCCCTAGTGTGTGCTTGGGGTGTGTGTGTGTGTGCCCTGCAGTGGGCTGGCACCCTGCCCGGGGTTTGTTTCCTGCCTTGCTCCCTGTGTTGGCTGGGATTGGCTCCAGCAGACCCCCGTGACCCTGTAGTTAGGATGTAGCGGGTTGGATAATGGATGGATTTATTTTATATCAGTTTTATTTATTTTTTTACTTATTTAATTTCTATTTATGAGAATTTGTAATTTGATGGATGGGCCCACCATTTATCACAGTTAATGAACTGCCCCTGGGGTGGCTCATCTGAATGCACTCTGGTGGATTTTGGCCATCTTCGTAAGTATTGTGTTTTCTTGAAAATTTTCTTTCATCTCCGACTTTACTTTGCTCTGTTTCATGGATTATTCTCGTGGTTTTCCATATGAGACTTGTTTGCATTGGATTGTCTTTCTGGTAAGTCCCTGTTTTTTATTATTTGTCATTTCTGTAATATATATCTGTACTTTTCCTATTCTTCAAATAAATCCTTTTTCTTAAAGATTTTTTGTGGACTTGTCACTTTTCACAGTTCTCCCTCTAGCAAGACATTCTTCAGAGTTTTTTTTTTTTAAGAATCTTTGCTATTATTTTGAATTTAAAAGCCTGACTTCCCTTCCATGGCTTACTCAGGACAGAAGCCTCCTGTTTTCCAGGGGTCAGGCTTGCCTTGGGGTGTTTTGTAGACTATTTTATTATTTTGTGCTGCCAGAGCAATCATAACGTGTAGTGTATCTGGGTGGTATTTCTGCCCCATGTAGACGGGTATCCCCCCATCTTAGGTTGGTTTCTGGGTTGGACCCAACTTCACTGGACTCTACAGCGATGCTTTAGCCAAGGATTACTCCCAGTTTTAGTTTCTTCTCTCTGGTTGTGTATTTTGTGTTGTTTTTTTATTAGCAATCAGTGTTACTAAATATGTTCTTTCTTTCGTTTTGTACTACATTTTTCTTTAATATGTTCCTGTCAACTAATCACTTTGCAGTTTAGTTCTTGTATTCTATTAGATATGGTCCTTGCCTTGTGTAGGTATGTTGAACTCCTGGCATACTGTACATAAAAGGCTGAGATACCAAAGCATTGGCTTGTGCTCTTCTTATTCGCTTCTCTTTTTATCTTTGTGATTTCTTGAAAGTTCTCTTGTTTTTTTCTCTGCTAATGGCTTATGATTTAGCTTTGTAATTTTGGATTTTATTTGCCTTTTAGTAGCCTTTGGAGGCAACCAATTCTGTTATTGCTGTGGCCATTCTTTAAATAAATCTTGCAATCATTATTATAAAGACTGCTGTTCTTTGAGCCAGAGATTTTCACAGTTTGCCTCTCCCTACAATGCTGGGCATACACTGTGTGGATTTTGGCACGATTTTAAGCCTGATTCGCAGTTGCCAACTGAATTTCTGAGCTGGCCTGAATTTCGGCTTCATCATCCTTCATTTCATTTACAGTATGAGAGGGGTAGTGATGTCTGATTTCATCTTACGATTGGGCTGTTGTAAAATTGGAAGGATTTCTGTCATGTCAGACATTTCAGTCAGCTGTCTTATGACCCGATTTTCTGATGTCACTATAATATTTCATTGTGCATCGATTGCAATATATTGTATGGTCATTGTTATGCTCATTTGCTCTCTTTTCATTTCAGAAAGCTAACTATCATATAATAATAACACACATACAACTAAATGTCAATGACAAAGGCATCTTAGAAAACGTTTACTTGAAATTACATGAAAGACCCCAAAATAAACAGAATGGTAAATGACATACATCTCTATATACATAAAATCCAACGTTTGTCTGTCTGCTTTTCACGAGAGGACTACTTTTTTTTCTGTAATTTGCTTGAACAATCCTATTGATTTTGTGACTTCTCTCATAGTTCGCTTGCAGGAACGACATATTCGCACTCATCTGAGACAGATGCTGCGGGCCAAGGGGAGGGGGAAGCATGACGTCAAGAGTGGGGAGCCAGGCGGGGCCCTCCTCACTCACGCGCCAGCCTCCGTTCAAGTCGGACCTTTCCTCTGCTTAGCTAGTGATACCTGTTTGTTTATTGATTGTCTGTCCTGTTTCACTACTCCACAGGGGGAGCCGCGGGGGACGGCTAGTTATGTATAATAATAAGATATGCAACTCTTTTTCCTTTTTTTTAATGGGTGAAGCTTTATTGCAAAATGTAAATGGGTAAAACTGTCATTCAGGACCATGTACACATATAGTCTGAGCCTTCACGTCATGACCACATGTGTTCATACAGTTTCAGCATACAGACGACTGGCAAGTCTATCGTGCAGTATGAGTAGCCACTGGAACACAATTTCTAAAAGTCGCTTAGTCTGAGATGACTTTTGTTTGGTGACATGGTGCATTGTCATGCTAGAATTAGCCAATAGAAGATGGGCAAATTGAGGCCATGAAGAAATGCACATGTTCAGCAACAATCCTCAAATAGGCCAAGGCAATCAAGTAATAATTGATTGGTATTAATGGGCCCTAAGTGTGCCAAGAAAAAATTCCCCACGTCACTACACACCAACTACCAGCCTGGACTGTTGACAAAAGGCAGGTTTGGTGCATATATTCATGCTGTTGGCACCAAATTCTGACCCAATCACCTGTGTGCCTCAGCAGATATTAATATTCATCAAATCAAGCTTCATTTTTCCAGTCTTCAACTGTCTAATTTTGGTGAGCTTGTGCCCACTGCAGCCTCAGTTTTCCATTCTTGGCTGACAGGAATAGAACTTGACATGGTCTTCTGCTGTTGTAGCCCATCTGCCTCAAGGTTCGATGTGCTGTGCCTTCTTTTCTACTCATAACAGGTGCAAAGACTGGTTATCTCATTTACCATAGCCTTTCTGTCAGCTCAAACCAGTCTGGCCATTCTCTTCTGACCTCTCTCGTCAACAAGGCATTTCAGTCCACAGAACCGCCGCTCACTGGAAGTTTTTTGCTTTTCGCACCATTCTGAGTAAACTCTAGAGATTGTTGGGTGTGAAAAACCCAGGAGATCACCAGTTAAAGAAATAAAACCAGCCTAACAGACACCAACAATCATGCCACAGTTGAAATCATTGAGAACACATTTGATCATTAACTGAAGCCCCTGACCTGTGCACACTTTATTTTATGTGAAGTTCTGCTGCTACATGATTGGCTGATTGGATAATTGCATGAATAAGCAGGTTTACAGCTGTTCCTAATAATTTGCCAAGTGAGTGTAAATTAACAGAAAACAAGGAAACTTATCTTGAAAGAGTGGTGGTCATGCAAGTATTAGAAAAGTAACTGGAAAAAAAATAAAGCTTAGCATGCAGTGACAAGCTGTGAGAAGCGTGGGACCAACATGAATAATAGTCATGTTAACAATGACTCTGGAGGAAATCTATAAAAGTAATATTAATAAACCTTGCTGCTGCAGCTGTTGTCAGCACAGGGATGCAGATTGTTATCTGAAAAAAAAATCTGGTAGAAAACAATTAAAATCCAAAAGGTGCATTTAAGTTTAATCATTTCAATATGATGTGGTTTAACTCAAACGTAAATCTTTTTATTTTCTTTTTAATCTAAATTGGTAAAATACATAGCATGGATCTTAAAGTGTACTATCCACTTCCACTCAGTTCCTTGTCTCTGGATCTGTACCGATGAGCCACTTTCTATAATATATGACCTCATGGCTGTGAAGTTTATCACGTACAATTTAGCATTTTCTGGACCCTCATTTTATATTGTAGGCAGCTGGAGCCTACAGTATCTCTTCCGCTTTCACAAAACAATAACCATAAATTCTGGATGAAAGATCGGCCAATTACACGACAGGATCACACACCCTGGTTTATGTATGGCTAATTCCTATTTAGTCTAACCTGCATGTTTTGGAATGTGGGAGAAAATCGGAGCACCTGAGAAAACCTAAGCAGGTACAAGGAGAACAAGCAAACCTAGACCTCTTCATCTTTGACGCTAGCAGGCTTATGAAAATGGATGATGGTAAAACTGGGAGAGAAACAGAAAATATATATGATATAAACTGCTCAAAATAATTAAAGGAACACTTTGAAAACACATTAGATCTCAATGGGAAAAAAATCCTGCTGAATATCTACACTGATATGGACTGGGTAATGTGTTAGGAATGAAAGGATGCCAAGTCGTTTGATGGAAATGAAAATTATCAACCTACAGAGGGCTGAATTCAAAGACACCCCGAAAATCAAAATGAAAAAATGGTGCAGCAGGCTAGTCCATTCTGCCAAAATTTCATTGCAGCAACTCCAAATCGTACTCAGTAGTTTCTATGGCCCCCATGTGCTTGTATGCATGCCTGACAACATTGGTGGGGCATGCTCCTACTGAGACAACAGATGGTGTTCTGGGGAATCTCTTCCCAGTTCTGGACCAGGGCATCACTGAGCTCCTGGACATTCTGAGGTGCAACATGGCGGCGTCAGATGGACTGAAACATACTGTAATGTCCCAGAGGTGTTCTGTTGGATTAATGTCAGGCGAGCGTGGGGGCCAGTCAATAGTATCAATTCCTTCATCCTCCAGGAACTGCCTGTATACTCTCACCACATGAGGCTGGACATTGTCGTGCACCAGGAGGAACCCAGGACCCACTGCACCAGCATAGGGTCTGACAATGGGTCCAAGGATTTCATCCCAATCCCTAAAGGCAGTCAAGGTGCCGTTGTCTAGGCTGTTGAGGTCTGTGCGCCCCTCCATGGATATGCCTCCCCAGATCATCACTGATCCACCACCAAACCAGTCATGCTGAACAACATTACAGGCAGCATAACGTTCTCCACAGCTTCTCCAGACCCTTTCACGCCTGTCACATGTGCTCAGGGTGAACCTGTTCTCATCTGTGAAAATCACAGTGCGCCAGTGGTGGACCTGCCATTTCTGGTATTCTATAGCAACTGTCAATCGAGCTCCACTGTGCCGGGCAATGAGCACAGGGCCCACTAAAGAACGGCGGGCTCTCAGGCCACCCTCATGAAGTCTGTTTCTGATTGGTCAGAGACATTCACACCAGTGGCCTGCTGGAGGTCATTTTGTTGGGCTCTGGCAGCGCTCATTCTGTCCGTCTTTGCCCAAAGGAGCAGATACTAGTCCCGCTGATGGGATAAGGACCTTCTACGGCCCTGTCCAGCTCTCCTAGAGTGACTGCCTGTCTCTTGGAATCTCCCCCATGCCTTTGAGACTGTGCTGGAAGACACAGCAAACCTTCTGGCAATGGCGTGTATTGATGTGCCTGCCATCCTGGAGAAGTTGGACTACCTGTGCACCCTCTGTATGGTCCAGGTATCGCCTCATGCTACCAGTAGTGACACTGACCATAGCCAAATGCAAAACTAGTGAAAAAACAAATGAGGAGGGAAAAATGTCAGTAGCCTCCACCTGTTAAACCATTCCTGCTTTGGGGGTCGTCTCACTGTTGCCCCCCTAGTGCACCTCTTGTTAATTTCATTAACACCAAAGCAGCTGAAACTGATTAACAAGACCCTCTGCTGCTTAACTGAGCAGATCGATAGCCCAGAAGTCTCACTGACTCAATGCTATACTCGGATTAAAACGTGTTCTTTAATTTTTTGAGAAGTGTATATATGCGTAAATGCCAAATATGATTTTTGGAGAGTCTTTATTTTGGAATGCTCTCTTTTTGTAATTTTTTTAAAGAATATGACCACAAATATTAAATAATTTATAGCTAAGATATTACAAAAATTAATTAATATATTTTGGATTGCTTTATGAATCACTTTATGAAGGAGAAAAGTGTGAAAAGGTCTACATATTGTAAAATATGACTGACTGATTGATTGATAGGTTCAATGTAATTGAACATTTTAAGCTATGTGCCACCAGATACTGAACAGCATTTGATAATGCCTGACGTCAGGTAAACAGTAGCCCTGGTTCTGAATCCATTTTAGGAAATTAATGAAAAGGCCGTAATAAGATGTTTTAAAATTCTTGGCTGGAGCCAAACAGGCGCTGACTGCTGCTCGCATGTGCCATCCAGCGCTGCCCTGACAAAAGCGTCCTCATGTGTTGCTTGTGACTTTCACTCACGGCACACTGCGCAGGAACTGTAAAATGAAACTTTCTCAAATAAATAAAGAGAACAGTCATTCCTGTCACCTGAAATGGTGTGTTGTTTTATTCACTTTAACAGCTGAACCTAATTACCTTCAGATAAATCACATCAGGCATTTTCTAAGAGATGAAGTCTGGTAAATGACTTCTGACACATATACCGTTTCTGAATAACAACTGAGAGCAGGCAGATGCCAGTTCAACCGTATGCACATTTTTATGAAAAGGTGATGCTCTTAAGACAAAAAATATGTACAATGTACACTGAACTAAATAAAATGAATGCATCTAATAATATACTGTACGGAGGTTTGTTTCTGGGGTTTTAAGTAAAGCTCAAAGTTCATACTTTTAAAGATCTAATTCTGAACTAGGATGTTGTTTTGTTAAATGTAATAAAATCATCTTCTCAAACCTTATTAATTCAGTTTCAGGTTATAGAAGTCCAAACCCAACTAAGTAGGATCGGTTGTAAGGTGGACGAAACTGTGGATGGTGTATCCATCCATCACAGGACCTATTAGTGCACAGACCCTCATGGACCATTTTAACATTGTCAGTCACCTAACACAGGAGGACCCTGTAGCACTCAGACAGAATCCCACTCAGATGTGGGGGCACACATGCAGGATTCAAGTACCAAGAGGCAGCGGAGCTGCAATTTCAATAGAAAATGTCATAAATCTGTTCACCACTCTTTGCTGGCTCCCTATCTTCAAAAACGATTCTCTGTGCCCTGTAACTATCGTATTTATTTATCTCCATCACATTATGTTAAGACTCTCATTTGGTGAATTTAACTGTTATTAGTTGTTAGGTTTTGTAATCTAGCAATTATAACTCACTTGCTTTTTGTTCCACTTGTGGCGATTAATTTTTTAACCCTGTCCTTGTGTTGAAGCCCATTTAGGGTCCTGTAGAAGTGTGCAGGTTTTAAGTAAAAACAATACACTCAGGCTCTTGTAGGTGTGCGTGGTGGCATAGCCAGGCGACCCCGGGTGGCTGATGAGGAAATTGGCTGGTCGCACAGTCTTGGGTTCGTAATGAAGGCGTCTACACCTACTTGAGTATAAGGGAGCCTGAGTTTGAATTAAAAGGGAGATCGAGAAACAAAAGAGGATATAAAAAGAGGAGAGTCCAAAGGTGTGCGGCACGGTGGCGCAGTGGTAGCGCTGCTGCCTCGCAGTTAGGATACCTGGGTTCGCTTCCCGGGTCCTCCCTGCGTGGAGTTTGCATGTTCTCCCCGTGTCTGTGTGGGTTTCCTCCGGGCGCTCCGGTTTCCTCCCACAGTCCAAAGACATGCAGGTTAGGTGGATTGGCAATTCTAAATTGGCCCTAGTGTGTGCTTGGTGTGTGGTTGTGTTTGTGTGTGTCCTGCGGTGAGTTGGCACCCTGCCTGGGATTGGTTCCTGCCTTGTGCCCTGTGTTGGCTGGGATTGGCTCCAGCAGACCCCCGTGACCCTGTGTTCGGATTCAGCGGGTTGAAAAATGGATGGAAGGATGGATGGATGGAGTCCAAAGGTCAAAGGGAGAGAAAGAAAGAGAAAAAGAAGAGCGTCAGGATTGAGGCAGAGCCGTTGCTGCAGAGTTGAGATAAGCAGTCAGGGATGGCCCCGGGTGGAGTAAGTGGACGGCAAGTGAGCACCCACCCAGAGTAGCAGCAGTGACCAACCACTTAATGGGATGTGGTATTTACTCCTTTATAAAATTTTGGGTTACATGATTCTTTATCCCTACTTTGTCACAAAACACTATGCCCCGCATTTTGTAGCAAACCTGCACCTTATTTGACCAACAGAAACTTTCCCTTCTCTCTTTCAAATGGTGCAATAAATAGCAACACAAGTTGTAAACGTGAAAGCACACCATAGACTATAATGAGAATGTACAGTGCATTCAGAAAGGATTCCAACCCCTTCATTTTCTGCAGACTTTATTGTGTTGTAGATTTAATTTTAAATTAATAAATATGCCATTTTTGCCAATCAATCTACACTCCTGTCTTTAATTTGTTTATACTATTTTCCAGTTTAATTTAGGTCTGATTTTAAAATATTTATTTTAACAAAAATGGCTTGAGCGTTAACTGCTTAACAGGACTGCATACTGCACACACCTCAGAATTATGTGGGATTTTCTCATTATTAAATAATCAGTTGAAGCTCTGGATGATTTAAAAGCTTCTTTATTTATACCAAGGTTCCAAGGTAGAATTCTCATTAACCTGAGTACCATAGATTTCCAAGAATTATAATTCCAATCACCAGTCCTCCCACATCATCCACATCAACTGGGATGGCCAGTGACAAGTTCACCTCTGACCATCAGTGTGGTCTGTCCATAAGTGGAGACAAAGTAAGGAGACAACTGAGGAAGCTACATACATGAAAAGCTGTGGGACCAGATGGAGTCAGTCCTTGAGTTCTGAAGGCCTGTGCTGCCCAACGTTGTGTTGTCCTCTGTCACCTAATCAGTCTGTCCCTAAGGCTTCAGAAAGTGCAGCTGCTGTGGAAAACATCCTGCATTGTTCCTGTTCCAAAGACTACAGACCAGTGGCACTTACATCTCACATCATGAAGACAAAGCTGGCAGCACTGTGAGGATTATGTTTTTTGATTTCTCCAGTCCCTTCAATACCATCCAACCATCCTTTTTAAGGAGTAAGCTAAGAGATATGAAGGTGGATGAGCCGGTTATGTCCTGGATAATGGACTATCTGTCAGGCAGACCACAGTTTATGACACTCAAGGACTGTGTTTCTGATATGGATGTGAGCAACACGAGCACCACAAGGAACAGTCCTGTCTCCTTTCCTCTGTACACCTCAGACTATAAATATAATAGCAGGTCATTTCACTTGTAGAAATTCTCAGATGATTCTGCATTTGTGGGGTGTATTGATAAAGGGGATGAGACAGAGGAGAGGAGTCAGGTGGAGAACTTTGTTTCTTGGTGCAAAGAGAATTGTGTGCAACTTAACATCAGCGAAACCAAGGAACTGGTTATTGACATTCGCCACACCTCTGTGTCTGGCCACTACTGAAGGAGTGTGTGTGGAGTGGTCCAGTGGTTAAAATTATATTGGAACATAGAGGAACTCAGCATATACAGTAACCGTTAGTTAAGGGCACCTCTTTTAATGTATGTCTCCTGGGCAAATAATTATTAAGCTATCTTGCTGAATTCCACAGTATAACTTTTGTTCAACAGTGAAGAGTGAATACTTTTTCTTAAAGTAAAATCTGTTAAAATAAAACATTTCATGACAATCTCAAGGTACTGGTCTTCTAAAGGCTCCAAGGATACATGAAACTATAGTAGAAGATCAAATGTGCAATGACAACGACCCAAGGCTGTGGGGTACTGCAGAACAAAGGATATTCCGTCAGCCTCAGGGCGGAAATGCAGGCTAAACATTAATTTTATTTGACATACTCAGATTACAGCTGCTGATTAGTTATTCAAACAATTAGTCATTTGCTCAAAAATCAAAGCTGGTCAGTCTTTATGAACAGTTACTGACCCTCCTCTTTTGTGTTTCTCTTCTCAGTATTCTGTCATTGAACTTAATGCTAAGCTTCAATGGCTGTTTATGGAAACTGCCATCAGAGATTCTGTACTGTAAGCCTCAAGATTCAACAGAATTTAGTGTACAGTATATTACTAATTCTACGGGAAGGGAAGGCAGCCAGGTGGTCTAGGTTAGGGGTCTGAAAAGTCAGTCCTGGAAGGACTCAGTGGCCTCAGATTTTTGTTGCAACTCAGTTGCTTAATTAGAAACCAAGCCTTGCCTATAACAGATCTCATTTAATTTTAGGACTTGTTAGTGTTTTGAACATCATCCAAATGATTTGTAGTCTAAAGTGGATTAGTAATTCTCTGTCCTTCACTTTTTGTCTTCAGTTTTCTTCCAAATGTTTTATTAAAGCAGATAGTAAACATTGAATACAAATTCATGCAAATGGAAACAAGTTAGAAGAAGAAATGCTGGTGTCTTTGTCATCTGTACCTTATCGCTAATAAAAAGCAATTTAAAAAAGCAAATGCAGTTGTTTCAGTTTAAAATAAGCAATTAAAGGGTAGAATCCTATCAGCGAGACAGCAATGAAGATTGAAAATTTTGCTTGAGCAATATGTGCTTCAACAGGAATAATTGACTTTTCATTAAGTAACTGGGCTGAAAAAACAAACAAACCTGCAGCCACTACAGCCCTCCAGGACTGACTGCAGACCCCTAGTTGTCATGTGTCAGCCAGAGTTGCTCCCAAGAGGCGTGGCCACCAGCCAGTCACCACGAGGAACTGCTTATAAATCCAGAGAGTCTTCCCCACATCCTGGCGGTTCATTTTGAACGTGCCTGGGACTGGTGAGTTTATTTATGCTTTATTGTACTTTTTGTGATTTATGGATTATTTGACATTCTGCTCTGCTCCTTCTGATTACGTCTTTGGATCCCGTATTGGGGATGTGTTCGCCCAGATTGCCTTGTGTTTCAGGCAGCTCCATTTTGCGTTTGTGCACCACAGTGCTTCATAAGGATTGGAATACTTTTTCCGAGAATTAATCTTTTATTTGGTGAAGATTCAGTGCTGGCTCTTACTACCAGTCAGGGTTTTGAAGGTGACATCCCCCTCTAATGGGCATTTTTGGGAGTGCTTTTTGAACTTATTGAGATTTATGTGCTATAGGACTCCTAGTCCAGGACAATGGTCTAGGTAACAGGTGTCAAATTCCAGGCCTGGAGGGCTGCAGTGGCTGCAAGTTTTCATTCTAACTCTTTTCCTAATCAGTGACCAGTTTTCACTGCTAATTAACTTCTTTTCCCTTCATTTTAATAGCCTTGTTTTTAAGGATTCAGTCTTCTGAATGTATTCTTCTTTTCATTAAATGACAGCCAAACTGAAATGAGATGTGAAACGAGGCAACAGATGACCAGCTAAATTCGGGCTTCAAACTCTAACAAATTTCACTCCAACCAATCTCTTAATTAGAAGCCGATTCTTGCTTAAACCCGTTATTTAATTCCATAGCTTGTTGCTTCTCTCATTCTGCCACAGTAGACTTTTGCAAAACTGTTGATTTTCTGTTTTTTCTAAGAACATTGTCAAAATATTTTGGTGACCTGAGAGATCAGCCTTACTGAGACCTTCACCTATCTTTATTTTCAGATATTGTGTGATGGGCACAGGTCAGCTGGTCATGTGGCGGCTTATCTTGTGTCTCATTATTGTTTGGCTGCTACTTAAAGAAAAAATCAACTATGAGAGTGATTCAAGTTAATTAAAACTAAGGCAAAAGAAATTAATTAGCAGCAAAAACTGGTCACTAATGAAGAAAATGATTAGAATGAAAACCTGCAGCCACTGTAGCCCTCCAGGACTGGAGTTCAACACCCCTGGTCTAGGTCATCAGAACTGTGAAGGCCCTAAAGGTTTATTCTCTCCAGGAATGAAGTTGACTGGAGTGCTTGTATCCTTCCTCTCTGTTGTGAACCATATCTCAATTACAAAGTTAATGGAATTTATATTGTTATATTTTGTTTGTGTTAATCATTGAAATTGCTATCATTTACTGTGTCTTTAAAGTTGTAAATATGTGGAAGTGCTAAGAGCCTATATTTAGTTAAGAGCTCTATACAAAAATAAATGGAACTGAATTAACTGTTAGTTACACCATGATATGTAAAAGCACCAGACTGAAAGATGGTGCACTTACTTTTTAACATGATTGCATATTGCAGCAATGAAGCACTAGAAACTTTTAGAATTAATACTTTTAACTGCAGTAGAATGACTGACCTTTGGAAAAAAACTGAGTTTGAAAACGGTGGTAAATCAAAAGTTTTATTGTATATTTTCCCATATCAATATCACTAGCTGAGGTGGCCCCAGGTGGCTTATTTTCTCCAGGGATTTCATTGTGTGGCATTGACTAAACTATCAATGGCTGTGCATCTTTATTGCCATCCATACATTGAGCTCAGCTTGCGTGTGCAACCAAGTAGCAGGCCATGCACCCTGGCCTTGATGAAACGCAATTAAACGACCAGCGATTCATTGAAAACCCACCCTCTGATGCATGCAAATTCCAAAAGTATCCTGCAGCAAGTCTTTGATTTTCTTTCAACTCGTGTGGAAAGGTTCAGCATATTCTAGCCATTCCTGATTAATGACAACCACATAGTTCAGCAGACATGTACTGTGTATGCCTACATGTGCATTCAAATCATTTTTCTCTTTTTGTCCAAATGCAGTTGCCACTCAATTTGGACAAATGTGTTTCTGCTTTTCCTCAACAGCAGCCATGTTTGTTTGCGTGTGTGTCATTCACAGCACATTTTGAGGTAAAGCAGACAAGACTCCAGACGAGTGCAATTATGTCGGCTCTATTAAGGGTGAACTTGTATATGAACATTGTGTTAGTCCACAGTATTTCGTGAGCAGGTTTAAATGAATCAATATTATGCACGCTCCCATCTATCAACATTCAGACATAGTAGGAGACAAACATAAAGAGAACATGAGCTGTTCGACTAATGGCTACCACAATAGGTTGAATTTTAAATAAACTGTTCCTCCTTTGATGTAAGTGCAATGCACCGACAGATCACCACAGTAATAAACTCTTGCGCACATCATATTATTTCCTGGCATTTTAATGTTCAGAGTACAGCACCTACAATTTAACGGTCATTCATATTTGGCTGGGAAGTTTCAAGTAAGACATTAATTTAAGGTGGACATGGACCTGAATCATGAAACAGTTTATATATTTTGAAATTTGTCTCCTATACTCTACAGAATTGGGTGACTTTTTTGAAGACTAACTCATTAGTACACTGTAGGGATTGTCTAAAGGCAAACATTGATAAGTAACTGATTTGATTAATTAAAAAAATTATAGTGGTCCTTTTCCGCTCAGATTCACACCGTCGTAGGGACAGTGATTTATTTATTTGTTTAGTGGGGATCCCATTAACTCACTCAGCCTTGGCCTGACTCACACAACTCACACACAGAGACATGAAATACAGCAATACAAAATAAATAAATAACTTAGTAATATATTAAATGAACAGGAAATATAAACAACTAATAAGCAGGTATCCCTCCCCTTCCCCTACGGTGATAGCAAATATTAACACACCACAATAAACACCTAACAATACACATTCACAACAAAGTCCTTAACACAGTCCCAATGCAGCGGTACCAAATGAAGTGGAATGGTGGAAAATAGGACGATACAGAGAACATCTTTCTGTAAGTAATGTGATAAACAGTCCCACCAGTGGTCCTGGTGCGGTGAAGGGTGATGAGATTTGGGGAGCCCGCCCTCTGATGAAGCACAATGACCAATCCACAAGAACACTACTCACACAAGACAGTTCATACATCTTTACAGGTTCAACAATCCAGGACAGAAACGATATTCTGGTGGTATTAGAAACGGGACAGACGGGCGGATACCAATACAAAACAACGGGGGGCCCCTTGCCGCTTAGCCGGCTCCCTTTTAAAGTTCCCGCCGGCCCTTCGTGTCCCCAGAATCCCCTGTGCCTATTGCAGACGTCCAATCGGGGATGTATCCTTGGGGCAGGTGGGTAATGGAGTCCATAAAGTTTCATCTAGTGTCATTGTTGAAAACTGAGGTGCAAGTCTGAGTACACTGGTCTTATACAAGCTGTATAAGAGTATGGAATTAAAATAAACATCACTGGGTAATCCCAAAATAATACTATATAAAACATTTCAATGAAATATCTAACAACTAATCAATTGTAACTGGCCATAAAGTTTCAATTATTGCTGTGCTGGTTTGTTTCTACTCTTTGCCAAAATTTGCCTTGCACATTAATTCCAAAAAATAAAAATAATCCAGGTAGTGAAAGAGTAAAAATCAAACAGCACTTATGATTCATGGACGCAGCTGTCTGTGGCACAAACAAATGTCTTTTTGATCTCCTATGAAAAGGTTATGAGGTAGTGGGCAGAGAAACTAAACAACATTATCCACAATTTACGCTATGCTTCATCCACATTCACATGTTTGCATCTACTTAAACAAACCCAGTCTTGGCTGTGACCTTTACACCCACTTTCTGAACTAGCAAGGCTTTGAGTTAATAACCACTGAGCCACTGGTACCACTACTGCTAATCCAAGCACAAAGTGAGAGAGCTTCATGAACAGATTCCACAGAGGGCCATCCGGAACACAGCCAGCCATTTCCAGACAAGGAGATAGAGTCCATTATGGCACAGTTACATTTCCTTTTTCATTATTCTTACTGGTTTTACAAATGAAATGAAATTGACATACAATTCTATATTTAATTCAAAGCCAGTGTGACATCCCCTCCTTTTATAATCTACAGAGCAAAAGATCATAAAATTTGATATGAAGTGATTTAGGCTCAAAGATATTAAGTAATCATAGGTTCAGCATGCCTACTTAAGATAGCTTTAATAAATGTATTCATTATTTTGAAGAAGTTTTTAATGGTTTCGTATGAAGTGAATTAGATTTGTCCTAATTTTATGTAAAACAGGCCATCCTTTTCCCACCGTGTGATCAGTGGAGTAGAGCCAGCTCCACAACTACATTATACTGTAGCAGTGCCACTTAAATGAACTGCAGTTCCCAAGTAGTAATTTGCCATTGGTCAGCCTCAGAGTGGCGGAGGATTGCAGAGAAGAACAATGATTAGGCACAATCTTTAAAAAGGAACTGAAAGATTCCGAACGGGATCGAGATTGCCTGTGTCTATTTGTTTCTATGCATCATACTCTATGGGATTAAAAATACAACCACCATGGATTATAGCTTCACTCTGGATTAATGTGTTCATCCCAGGCCTGCTTGTTCATGTGATTTTGTCTATGTTTTTAAATGTCTTTATCCGTGGAGCCTACCCAACTTCTACAGATCTTCACGCAACAACTGGAACACGGTAGGACAAAACTTTAATAACATTCAGGAATCTGTTCATTTGGCATCTCAATTAATTTTCATCATCATCGCATCTGTGGAACTAGACTGTTTGTAAACTGTATTGTGAGTGTTTATCATTAAGTGTTTAGTGCTCAGTGCTTTGTCATATGTTATTTGTCTAGTGTCTTTCAAATAATTATCGCCATTGGGGGAAATTTACGTAGGTTTTGTGTGTTATTTGTTTAATAATTGTTTTTTATTTATTTATTTTTTTAACTATATTCTCATTTTGAGCCACCTGATTTCATGTCTGTATTTGAATAAGTGTGAGCCGAGTCAAAGCTGCGTGCGTTCCTGGTGTCTCTAAATAAGATAAACAAATCACTGTTTAAAGACAGTGAGAATCTGAGCTCCTTTCCAACCTCTACAACACTAACAGACTTAGCCCTCATTTATATAATCTTAGCTAGTCAGGTACAATTGTAGTGTGTGCCCATGACCGGCATGTAGTGTGACCCTGTGATTCAGTCATAGCAGCCTGTGACTCACCACAATTAAATCAAACAGGTGTGACTTTGTCCTAAGTCAAGTTGGCGGCCAATTATTGACTGCAAACAATATGGCCATGAGACAAGAAAGAAAGCTGGTGTTTTAAATTGTGGAAATCAATGAAAGACGACTCTGTCAGGCGGCACATGAATTGGCTGTCAAAACGCAGGGAGCTTGTGATACTTTGAAATTTGAAACTCTGCTAAGAAGTCACCATCCAGTCCTGTAATCTTTCATTCCCTGTAGTTCCTAGTTGTGTAGTCTGACTTCATGATGTAGGTGAGATCAAGTGACTGCAGTTGCTAGGTTTAACATGCTCTCTGACTAGAAGCTGTCTAAAGTGCCTCCAGCCTAAAATAAAGTGACATGCTAGCAATGCAGCATAACACACACATAGAGATCCCATCAGAAATAGGGATTTTTGACCCCTAGATTAACTGAAAATTATATTCCAATACACTCTAAGCAGGAATCACTCCCAAAGCATGTGATATTGAGCGTAAGGGCCATATGGGATTATTCAGCATCCTGCTCAGGAAGAAAGGCCTTGTTAGGGAGAGAGGCCGGACTGGAAGGACAGCGATGAACCAGTGACCCATCCAGGTTCAGAATTGGTCCCTTGCCTAAAAGGGGGGCCAGAAAATGGAAGGATCGGGAAAGTTAGTCTGTTCAAAGTACTGTACGGTATATACTCCTCTGACATGCTAGAGGACTACATCGCTGCTCCCATTTTCCAGACCACAGTACAGGCTCAGGATCAAAATCCCAAGGGACAGCCCTGCTGAGTCTCGTGAATGCCACCAGTGGACCATCCCAAATTTACGACACTTCTGCCTGACCCGGAAGTGCCTTCTCTTGACATTGCCCAGACACCGGAAGTACTTCCAGGGTCTGACTTAAAAGGAGCCCTCCATTCATCTCAGGGGAATCAGAACTGAGAGGCCCCCTATCTTCCACAGAGATAAGTGTCTAATGACTGCGTTCACATGATCTGAGCTTTTTTTTCACTATCTGAGTCAAGAGAAATGTGCATTATGTACAGTTTTAAATTGAACAAAACCATGCTCTGCACAAATTGGTGTGGAATGTAAGGACTCATTCCCTGAAGTACCATCCATCCATCCATCCATTCTCTTCCGCTTATCCGAGGTCGGGTCGCGGGGGCAGCAGCTTGAGCAGAGATGCCCAGACTTCCCTCTCCCAGGCCACTTCTTCTAGCTCTTCCGGGAGAATCCCGAGGCGTTCCCAGGCCAGCCGGGAGACATAGTCCCTCCAGCGTGTCCTGGGTCTTCCCCGGGGCCTCCTCCCGGTTGGACATGCCCGAAACACCTCACCAGGGAGGCGTCCAGGAGGCATCGTGATCAGATGCCCGAGCCACCTCATCTGACTCCTCTCGATGCGGAGGAGCAGCGGCTCTACTCTGAGCCCCTCCCGGATGACTGAGCTTCTCACCCTATCTTTAAGGGAGAGCCCAGACACCCTGCGGAGGAAACTCATTTCAGCCGCTTGTATTCGCGATCTTGTTCTTTCGGTCACTACCCATAGCTCATGACCATAGGTGAGGGTAGGAACATAGATCGACTGGTAAATTGAGAGCTTTGCCTTACAGCTCAGCTCCTTTATCACCACGACAGACCGATGCAATGCCCGCATTACTGCGGATGCCACACCGATCCACCTGTCGATCTCACGCTCCATTCTTCCCTCACTCGTGAACAAGACCCCGAGATACTTGAACTCCTCCACTTGAGGCAGGATCTCGCTCCCAACCCTGAGACGGCACTCCACCCTTCTCCGGCTGAAGTACTCCCTGAAGTACTGTAAATTATTTTTGGGTGCACTCTGAAAGTAATTGGCAATGTCAGGAGATACTACTTAGATTTTCATCACTCCTAAGCAGTATACTTTCCAAAATTGATACAGATGGATTGTCAACAAAGTCATTCAAGTTTCTTTTAGCACAGTGTCCATCTTGAGGTCATTTGTAGTGTAAGGAAATACTGACACGTGTTTATCATGCAAGCATAAAATGCCACTGAGCCATATGTCATACATTTCTGCCGAAGTTTTATTACAAAATTAGTAGAGATCCTTGCTATTGAAGTGGGCTCACTTGACTAAGGCCCATGTGCATGAAGAAGCCAACTGCATGTGAAATTGGGCATCACCACCATACAGTCACCAAGTGCTCACAGACTCATTTCCTTTCAGGGGCTGCAGGCAGTGTAAATCATAATGCATCTCTCATAAGACTGCGGAAAGCAAAAAATTATGACACACGATACAAATGATGGCACACAGCTAATGAATAGGCTTTTAGTACAAATTACACTCATAACATGCTAAATGATGAAACACAGTATTTACCACAACTGATCCAGAACAAGGTCCAGCAACTGCCAAGCATTACTGGGTGATATCATTGCCAATTAGTTTCATAATTAGTGTATGGGTGAAAACGAATGAGCAGGGGAGCAGCTCCATTCACTGCACTGAGGGCAAAGGCAGCTTTTAGAGCTAAAGAAATGGCAAAAGCAAAAGGGGAAAAAAAACGGTGTGCGAACAGAGCAGCAGAGCACAGAGCTGATGATCAAGGTGGTGACAAGATGACTGTGATCATTAGCACTCCAAGCATCACTTATAAATACTTGGAAAATATGCCTACAATTACTGTCACATTGTTGTATAAGGAGAAAATTCTTTAGTCTCATACAAAATATGTCAAATAAACAAATGAATTAACCAAGGAGGAGAAAGAAACAAAATCCTTAAAGAAAAAAAAACACCAGTCATTATAATTTAGTGTGTTTTAGAATATTAATTATTATTAATGGATGGACCGACATCCCAGCCAGGATGGATTCCCTTTCCTTACCTGGTTGGGAGCCAACAAAATGAATAACACAGAAAGAAGGCACACCAGGACTGGCACCCTGGCAGCAGTGGATTGGAGTTCCATACCCAGATGGGATGCCAGTATAACGGAAGGACAAAATGGAAAGTGCATCCACAGCGGGATGGGTAATACAGTGATCCCCCACAATATCGTGGTTCAGTTATCGCGCCCCCGCTACATTGCAGATTTATTAATACTATTATTATTACTAGAGGGCTCTGCCCCTGCTCGCTTCACTTACCCACCCCCGGGTTTGGTTTACCGGATAAACAATTTAAAGAGATTGTTATTTTCATGGGAATTGTTACATATGCATTATTTTCATTTTTACTTTAAAACTTTTGTAAAAACAATATTTACTCATATCCTTAGCCCGACATCCACATATCATATGTGTTTACAAAGTGTGTTTTAATAAGTTTACATGTGTTTAAAACGTGTGGGATGGGTATTTTAAGGCTTAAACTATAAAAAAAAATTTTTATTTATATGGTTTTTCTATATCGCGGATTTTCACCTATCCCAAGTGGGTCTGGAACGTAACTTCCATGATAGTCGGGGGATCACTCTAGGCCCTTTCCTGATTGGGAGGCCAAAAATATGGGACACAGTGGGAGACTGTCTCCAATACACAGGTCATTCCTCCATACACTGGGTGGCAGCATCAGTTATGGACTCCCACAGGGCAGCATGGGAGTTGTAGTCCCATAAGACTGCACTGCTGGGTCCCATCAGGAGGGGCTATCGGGAAGTGAAGGCTCGAATTCTACCTGACCCAGAAGTGCAACAGTTTGGAATCGGAACTACTTGTGGATTGGGTTTAAAAGAAAGCCCTCCACTTCAACCATGTAGTCAAAGAAATCGGGAGATGAGATGAACAACACTCACCAGGGAGGAGTAGAGCAGAGAAAGAGAGAGAAAAGAAGGATTGTGCTGTGTGAAAAGAAACCTGTTCAAGGTACGCCATTCAATAAAAAAGCTTGTTTTGAATCTGGAAACTTGTGTCTGTGGAGTTGTATCTGGGATTGGGGGGTCGACACCTAGTGGTCACACAGCACAAAGCTTTTTAAATATTCTTAAACCAGGCCAATTAACTTAAAACATACTGCATTGATACCACCATAAAACTGTTAAAATCAAATATTCTTAAGCCACTCTAATTCACTTAAAAATTACGGTTTATTCTGTTTAATTTACCAGCCTTTCAAACCTTTTGCCAGGATTGAATCCTTAAAGAACAAAATTGTTTTAGATATTCACTTGAAATATGTTTATTTTTACAGCAGCTCTTTCGTAATGAAATGGCTTTCTGTATAAGATGTGCCAGCCATCGGCAGACACATAAGGATGCCCAAGGTAAACGCCACTGATGTGAAGGACAAGCTGTGGAATGGCAGTACAACAGCAAAGCTTTTGGGCAGCAAAAGAGATGCTCTGGAGTTTTCAACAAATACATTTGTGAGGACAACAGACAACTGAGCCAAAAATAAGCTGCTGAGCTGTCGACATAGCCTTTTATTATTAGTAGCATTATTCTTATTAATAAAATAATGTCAAAAATGGACATTCAATCAATTTTAGGAGGGCACTGAAATAAAGAAAATGAGGTTGCAGCATTTATCATACTATGGATTAATGATGAAAATGATGTCAGTGCTCAGGTCTGGCCTTATATGTTGTCATTTATTAAAAATATAAGGCTATAAGAATTCATAGCACACCACCTAGTAGCAATGTTAAAGCTTTTAGTCATGTCAGTCATACAGCATACACAGTATTGTCAGTAGGCTGTGTCACAAAGCGATAGAAATCAACTCTAAAAGACACATGCTAAGAATATACATCCAGTACATTCATTAAGTATATTACAAGTGTACACATACCCTACACTTATGAAATTCTCAAACCCACATAACCCAAATCAAGGTTCACTGGGTTGGTTTTAAAGATCATATGCATATATAAAGAACGTACATACAAACTCAAAATGAGGTGTATTTAAACTATTCAGCATCTACAGATAGGCATATGCTTTAATTTAGTATATGTACAGAACATTATTTCAACAGAGAAGGTTCCATGCTTAAGGCTGCATATGACCTTTATACGTTTTACAATTGTACAAAATGAGCTCAATGAAAGCTATATACGCTTTTTCCTCTTTTCTGTCTATCTCCTTTTCTTATTCTCTTCATTTTTTGTATTAAAATGAACTGGCATCCCCCCACAGGGGTTCTGTTTCCTCATTGCTGCCAAATCACTGGCGATGCGCAAACCTTCCAAAACTCTATAATTAGATCAAGCAGGTTAAGACAATAATGAAAATTTAGTCTGTATACTGTAAATATCACTGGGTATCTCAGTATTCATATTGTGGACCACCAGGGGGCGTACCAGCCACCCTACCCGACACAGACAGGCACGGACATAAGTGTCGGTGCAGCACACCTGTATTTTTCACGTGGGAACAGCTTCCCCCTGCTTCCCACCCGTACAGCACAGTTCTTACTTCTTTCCAACTCACAGTCCTTTCTCGCCACCAGTCCTCCTCCAGCAAGTTTCGTCCTCTTCCTCCCGACTCTGGCCCCTGGAGTAGTGGCTGCTGACCCCTTTAATAAGGCAAATCCAAGCGCCCTCTGGTAGTGGCCACGGGCCCCAGCAGGGTGGGGCTTCCAAGCTCCAAACCCATGGTCATAAAGCAAGCCAGGGTGGCTGCCCTCTAGTGTCCCGGGGAAGGTAATTCCCAGAACACGGTCTCTCCTCTGGTCCTTCTGATACAGGGGTTCCCCAGCCGGGCAAGGGTTCTAGCCGTCCATCACAATATAAAAGGCATTTACCAAAATATAATGGACTTTAATATCCTTTCAGGGGACTGTACTTTCTCCGGTCCTGTTCAGCCTATATACATCGGACTTCCAATACAACTCGGAGTCCTGCCACGTGCAAAAGTTCGCTGACAACACTGCTATCGTGGGCTGCATCAGGAGTGGGCAGGAGGAGGAGTATAGGGACCCAATCAAGGACTTTGTTAAATGGTGCGACTCAAACCACCTACACCTGAACACCAGCAAAACCAATGAGCTGGTGGTGGATTTGAGGAGGCCCAGACCACTCATGATCCCCGTGATCATCAGAGGTGACTGTGTGCAGACCTATAAATACCTGGGAGTGCAGCTGGATGATAAATTAGACTGGACTGCCAATACTGATGCTCTGTGTAAGAAAGGACAGAGCCGGTTATACTTCCTTAGAAGGCTGGCGTCCTTCAACATCTGCAATAAGATGCTGCAGATGTTCTATCAGACGGTTGTGGTGATCGCCCTCTTCTACGCGGTGGTGTGCTGGGGAGGCAGCATTAAGAAGAAGGACGCCTCACGCCTGGACAAACTGGTGAGGAAGGAAGGCTCTATTGTTGGCATGGAGCTGGACAGCTTGACATCTGTGGCAGAGCGACAGGCGCTCAGCAGGCTTCTATCAATTATGAAGAATCTACTGCATCCACTTAATAGTATCATCTCCAGACAGAATTCCACTATATTCATGAAATATGGTCTCCCCGATCTAAATCCATGCTGATTGTCTACTAATTTGTGAAATTCCCATTGGGATTAATAAAGTATCTATCTATCTATCTATCTATCTATCTATCTATCTATCTATCTATCTATCTATCTATCTATCTATCTATCTATCTATCTATCTATCTATCTATCTATCTATCTATCTATCTATCTTCATGACCATTATCACACCAGCTGACTCCACTTCAGGTTACACAGGGAGCAAATTTTGGAAAAGTGAGATGAAAGGCTACAAAATCCCCTGAATGCGGCACTGAGCCATCGCAAGGGCACTTTCACGCACAGCCCCACACTGTGGGCTGCTTATTGGAAAATCCTGGCCCTTAATTTCCTGATTTAGGCCTGACGTATCCTTACCTTTATGTGTGTTAAACGGGACATTTTTTTTATTTTTATTTGAACTTGTGACATCTGTTAAAGCAGCAAGTTTTAAACTCAGAAGGAGGGAGTGTTGGTAAAGGCAGAAGGCATTTTAACAGAGCAAAGATATCTGCAGTTACAGGAGTAGAAATTAGAATTTAGTTTTAGAGTGAAAACTTTAAACATGCATTGTATGAAAGGTCAACCTCTAATGGTAACTTTAATGTATTTTCCACTTGTGTAAAAAGCGAAACCGTCAAATAATTGGATAACTTAGAGTATGCACACCTCATGAACATGTACTGATAAGAGTCTGTCAAAGTGACAAGACTGACAGGGCCTGTTGTGCATGCAGCACACAAAATAGCCAAAGTGATGCGAGGTCTCGAAAAATGAGCCACAGAGCAGGCCATGAATCCCACCAACCTACCCAGAAAAGGTTCTCTCAAGGGCATGCCGGTGCCCACTCATCAGGCTGGCTTCAGCCTACTCCAGGTCTTTATGGAACTTTTGTTTCTTAAGTTCAAAGTGTCCAAAAATAATCAGAGTCTCCCACAAGAGAGGTGTTAACCGTCAACCCCTGGCTGAAGATTAAAGGGCAAACAAAGAAAAGATTTCCTTTCAGACTTGAAAAAAAAAAACAAAAATAGGTGAAAGGATTTGCTTAAAAGGCATTTCGAAGTAATCAAGTCCCAGATATACAAATCCAATAAGGAGAATCCAAAAAACCAGTGTGGAGAAGTAAAAATAAAACAGAGGAACAGAACAAAAACACGAGCATAATACTTACAGCTAATAACAACCTTCACCAGGGCGCTGCCATGATTTGGTTTTTTGTTAATCATTTAGTATAACTTTGTACTTGTATTGGGGGTTTTTGAGGTAGAGGATTCTGATCCTTTTTTATTAATTTCTTGAAATTCGTAATGGTTTATATTTTATATATCTTGGAGGACATTTTAGTTCCTCAATCGACGCCATTTTCAAATCCTGTCATTAGACCTGCTTCCTCACGTTTCTAGGGGTGTGGCCTCTGAGGTTGTGACCTGTGCTTAATCGACATGATGGGACAAAACGACAGTTAGGATGCCATTTCCTTATCTGATCTGCTAATAATAGAAATCTTTAAAAAGTTGTCTGCAAACGCTACTTTCATGTTACCTTCTGTTTTGATCCCTTGCTTGTTATCTTGACTTCAAATTTTATCTCTCATTTTGGCTTTGGTTTCATTTTATTCTTAAGCTTTTTTTTTGTTGTTGTTGTTTTCCTACGTGCATCTTCTGGCCATGCCCAAAAGTTTATCTGTCAGTTTGCTAACAGAACAAGCACATTCAAACAAACCAGGAGGTACTGCACATAAGCCTTTATAGGGCCGGGGGCAATCCCTTGCAGTCATGAGAGGAACCCTAGGCTAACAATACCATGGGCTAGGGGTGTTCATTATGATCCTGACAAGATTTTAAAAGTCAGCAACCAAAAGAGAGAGAAGAACCAGGAAGATCACAGCCACCAAGAAGATCCATGCCATGGGATACAGCAATGTAACCGTACAATACTGAATACCACACACACTGGTTGTGTCGGCCAGCATCGTCTATGACAGCTACTGAAATATCAAGTTGTGTTTGTGATTTGTCACGTCCTTTTACTACTACTACTACTTCTGTTTTTGTCACATTAAGAATATTTAAGAATGTAAAGGGAATAAAGGTTTATTGCCTGGTCCCCTCGCTTGCCTTGTTCCTCTGTCTTACCAGCTGGGGCACAAAGAAAAGAGGAGCTGTTCTCTCATAAAGACAAGAATCACAGTAGCAATGAGAACAGGGTGCAGTATGGATCTGTAGTCCCAGTTGTAAGAGTACTGTGGTGACGGACATGCGTCTCCTTCTAGTCCAAATGAGTGCAACGATAAGAAAACACATGTTGGGGACAGAGGGCACATCTATGAGTCTACACAACAAAGAATCTGGGCGTGGGAATACAAGAATCTGTTTTAGTTTAGGGTTCAGTTTAGTTGAGGATACAACACACTAGCATCCATTAGTTCCCTAACTTACGTAGTGGAGTTCGTGTAGGCTACACTACAACGATGCAGATGAGTGGTTCAGTAGTAAGGACATTTACTTCACACATTCATCATCACCAGATTGAATCCCATGCCATGCTTTTTTGTTGTGTGTATGTGGTGTTTGTATATTCTCGCTGTGTTTGTGTGGATTTTTCATTTTTGCTTTCTGCTCCCTAGACACATACAGGTCAGTTTAATTGGAAATTACAAACTTGCTCAGTGTGAGTGTAGGTGTGCATAAGTGGGTTATACGTTGGACTGGTATCCTGTTCAGGTTTGCTTCCCGCCATGTACAAAATTTTGCTGTTGGATAATAATTGGATGAAACTGATTAAAGAACAGAATGGAATTTTATGGTGTTTAGGCCTAGATCAGGAGACAACGCACTCTAATGAACTCATACATTTCCTTCCATCCATCCACTTAAATAACTTAATCCAGTTTTGGGCTCACAGAGATGGCAACATTAGGACAAGTCATTATACAGCCATGGATGTTGTACCCATCAGCCCACAGCTTAGTCATTCAGTCACATAAAACCAATAATTTAAACTTTCATGCACATCTTTTAGGTGTGGATGGAAAACTAGAACATCTGGAGAAAAATCCACACAGACAGAGGGGGGCATTAAATCACTACATAGTGAGGCATTCAAAGCTAGGGCCGTGGAGCTGTTAAGCACCAGCGCTAATCGCTGCGCCGCCATGCTTTCCTTTTACTGTAATAGTGTGTATTACAAGAATGCTGCACACATAGTTTGTGGTTTACAAAAGCTCTAAATATACTATAACATATGCCTTTCTCTCCAAAGAAACACAAATGTTTATCTGAAATGTATTTTATTCATGAAAACCAAAATGATTTAGCTTTTAATATATCTTAATTGCATTATTGTTATGAATACATCTAAGGCTGAGAGAAGAGAAGACTGTGAGATTAAAAACCCTAAAATACCTTAATGCAATCTGTTCTTTTGTGGCCACTGAGAAATAAGGAAGGCATTACAGCTTTTAAAAGTATTCACCAGAGAGAAGCCATAGCTCATACGAAGCCCCGAGGGATCTACTGTACTGTATGTGCCAAGAACAGACTTGTAAACTTAAAATGTTTTATGGAATTTAGAAAGATGAAGGATGGTAATGATGCAGCAGAGTCCTTCAAAATTCGAAGGTTTTCTTTTCTTTCATCAAGCATAATGATAATGTTGGAATGGACAACAGGAACAGGTATAATAAATGCATGATTAGAAGAGACAGATTTAGGACACAGCACAGGAGACGCGTCTTCACTATGCGCCTATGAAACAGGCAGAAAGAAGAGTTTATTGGAAAGTTGCCAAAAATTGAAATCTACTGGCAACTTAAATAATCCAACAGAAAAGGCTCATTTTTGTCAGTTTTGTCAGATTTCCGCTCCGAAAATGTTCAGAATCTAAATTAGACGGGTGTATACAAGTCTATTTTATTTTTACAACAGATGAGAAACAGATGTATGCCCACCAGCCTGGAATGACTCAAAGATTTAGCAGTGAGCTAACTTATGAAGTCCCAAGTTTGCAATGAAGGCTCAAAGTGCCCCTCGTACATCTGTGTGGGCAGATTGTCCTAGAATATGGTCAGAAACTCTGTATTAGTGTCCGTAGTTGTCGTTATTTGTTTAAAAAATGCATAAGGAAGAGTCAAATGAAAAAAAAAACGCTACTGTAAATCAAACTAAACTTCTTTATGGTTCGATTTTGGACTCAAACAACTCTTTGACCCACACCTAAAAGGGCAGGGACCAAACACAGCACTTGGGATGCCTGCCCTTGGCACCACACAATGGTCATCACGGGGCTAAATCCTGCAATGCAATGATCATCTGAACTTAATGATAACTCTATGAGGGTCCTATGTACAAAACTTAGGAAATGTCGCTCCCCGGATCCCTCTTACACTTTTGGATCTTGGGCAGTTCCTTTTTGTCTCCAAAACTGCCATTTTGTGAGTGGGGGTGGAAAGATCTTACAGGGCAGCATGACGTTTATCTCTGAATAGACCACTGTAGTCTGAGCGGAACTATGCACCCTTAAAATCAAGGGCCTGTCATTCCATAAAGTTCTCCCATGCCTGGCTATCCCTAAACGGTTCTCTTGTCAGTAGTGGGATGATGGTGGGTAGTGTGAGTGTCAGGGTATACATACTAGGGTGGTTGCCCCATTGCAAAGGGAACATCTCCTCACAAACGCCAACACATTCCCCTAGAATATACTCCTCAGCTGCATTCTCTCTCCATCTGTCCATTTCTGGTAGGAGTTTTAGGCTTTCAAGCCTAGACAAACCTTGTAGGCAGGTTACTCAGTTACAAGGACTACAGTGGCCTTTTGTCAGTTAATTCTCCTGAACATATTGAGGGTCTCTCTTCATATAAGTAATATTTGACTCCCATTTCCTTAATTTGAATAAATAATTATTAAATATCAATCTTTTTCAATAAGGTTATTTACTGATGAATTAAACCAGATTACAACACAATATACCATTGAAGTTACAATGTAGGGGCTTAGTAGTAAGCATCCACCCATCCATTCATTTATTATTAAACCTGTTTAATCTAGCTTAGGGTTGGAAGGACTGTACTTTATTTGTCCTAAGGGGGAAATTTGGCTTTTCATAGAAGCTCTTTAAATAAATAAATAAAACAAATATCACACCACACTATACACGCAAGAATTACTAAAAAGAAAGAAAACTTCTGACTTAGCTAAAATGAAAAAGGGCACTCACAGTCACGCATGCACTTACACGGATTTGCCATTTAACTTAATGTCTTCTGAATGTGGAAGAAAAAGTGGAGCACGTGTAGAACACCACACTAGTCATGGAGAAAATATGCAGACTGCACCCAGACTAAAGCCTAGTGTGCGAGAGAAACCCAGGGGGTCGTAGATGTAATTTTACCTAAACCGTCCTCTCAACATTAGTACCCCAAAGAATTTCTAACAAGCTCAATATTTATCTTCCAAAAATGGCATTTTCCTCCGCAAACTAGAGATGTGCAATCATTTGACAAAGGTTGTTACAGTGTAAAGCAATAAACCTGCTGGAATGAACCCTGAAGTACCATGAACACCAGGGACGAATCTACCCTCAGGGAATTCTGGGTGAGCATCCAAGAGCCTGTGATGGCTTGGTGGCATTTTCACTAAATACCCCAATTTGCACCTATCCCCCCCTCAATGAAACAATCCAGTATTTGCGAGTTCAAATGATCAAGGGGGTACCCCCTCCCCAGGGGCAAAGAAGCGATCAAGTCTCGTGTCGAAATCAAAACAGAGAAACCTCATGCTGCATGAAATGACCTCGTATCTGTGCTCTGCATTGTTAAAAGAATGATCAACTATCTGTTAAGGACATAAGTCAACCAGGGGCCTATGGGGGTCTTAACCCGGCCACTAGCAACACTTAAGTAGTTTAATTTTTCATTGTTCCACTGCCATAGGTTTGATGCCACCTAGGACTATACTAGCCTGGAAAGTACATTGAAAGGATCTGCTAAAATGTTTCATGATTCCATACGAAGAATGTATGGTGGCATTTACCAGTGCATTGTGTTACCTGCAGTTAAACTTAAACTTGAAACAGGATGTGTGGAAATTTATGTCAAATGAGGCCACACATCAATCAATTGAATATACTTAATTTAACGAGTGATTTTCACAAAAGACACCATTACATATTGCTTCATAGAATTGAGAGTGTAGAGGTGATTTAACCACTAGGGTCAAGTGACCATAATGTAATACAATTCTCAGTATTTTGTAAGAGTACAGATGCAAAGACTAAAATTGTTAAGTTGAACTTTGGTACGGCTAATTTTGAGCAGATGCGAAAAAGTCTAATACACTGGGATAAGCTTTTAAGTGTGGAGATGGTCGAGGAGCAGTGGAACAGGTTTAAAAATGTTTTACATGTAATGCAGGACAGATACATACCTAAATTTGGAATTAATAGGAAACTAAAAAAAACTCCACGGTGGATTAATAAAGATTTAAAAAAAACTGATTTATAAGGCATATAAGACTAATGACTGAAAAGTGAATCGTAGAGCGTATGAGAACATGAGGGCAACCATTAAAAAGGATATCAAGGAGGCTAAAAGACAGTTGGAGAGGAATATAGCAGATAAGGCGAAAGACGACCCTAAGAGATTCTTTCAGTATTTTAGTAGTAGAATAGTCAAGGAGGAGGTCAAGTGCATCAGAAATAGTAAAAGGGAATTAAAAGATACAGACAGTGAAATAGCGGATGACCTAAACTTACATTTTTCTGAGGTGTTTACAAGTAAGGAAGTGGATAACCTCCCAGAGGTACTAAGGAGGTACTGAGGGTTTTGGAAATTGTAGAGGGAGAAGTGCTGCTCAGATTAAATAAGGTGAAATCAAACAAATCACCGGGACCATATAATATTTACCCTTGAGTTCTTAAGGAGGCTAGCGAGTACAGATATAAACCCTTGACACATATTTTTAGTAAGTCACTGTGCACTGGAGAGATTCTAAAGGACTGGAAAATGGCAAATATCATGCCATTATATAAAAAGGGTGACAGGGCAGATCCAAGCAACTATAGGCCAGTAAGCTTAACATGCATCACAGGAAAATTAATGGAAGGAATTATTAAGGATAAGATTGAACAACACCTGGCAAGGACAGGAGTTATTCTGAACAGTCAGAATGGGTTCAGATGAGGGAGGTCGTGTTTTACTAACATGCTGGAATTCTATGAGGAGGCAACAAAAGGATGCGATCAAAGTGGAGAAGATGATATTATTTACCTGGACTTTCAGAAAGCATTTGATAAGGCGCCACATGAGAGGTTGGGCATCAAATTAAAAGAAGTGGGAGTTCAGGGTGATGTTTTCAGATGGGTGCAGAATTGGCTCAGACATAGGAAGCAGAGGGCGATGGTGCGAGGAACCTCATCAGAACTGGCCAATGTTAAGAGTGGTGTTCCACAGGGGTCAGTGCTAGGGCCGCTGCTGTTTTTAATATATATAAATGATTTAGATAGGAATATAAGTAACAAGCTGGTTAAGTTTGCAGATGATACCAAGATAGGTAGATTAGCAGATAATTTGGAATCCGTTATATCATTACAGAAGGACTTGGATAGCATACAGGCTTGGGAAGATTTGTGGCAGATGAAATTTAATGTCAGTAAATGTAAAGTATTACACATAGGAAGTAAACATTTTAAGTTTGAATACACTATGGACAGTGAGAAAATCGAGAGTACACTTTATGAGAAGGATTTAGGATTCATAGTGGACTCTAAGCTATCGACTTCACCTACAGTGTTCAGAAGCCATTAAGAAGGCTTACAGAATGTTAGGTTATATAGCACGATGTGTGGAGTTCAAGTCCAAGAAGGTTCTGCTCACCCTTTATAAACACACTGGTGAGGCCTCATCTTGAGTATTGTGTGCAGTTTTAGTCTTCAGGCTACAAAAAGGACATAGCAGCATTAGAAAAGGTCCAGAGAAGAGCGACTAGGCTGATTCCAGGGCTACAAGAGATGAATTATGAGGAAAGTTTAAAACAGCTGAGCCTTGTCAGTTTATGCAAAATAAGATTAAGAGGTAACATGATTGAAGTTTTTAAAATTATGAAGGGAATTAGTCCAGTGGATCGAGACTGTTATTTTAAAATGAGTTCATCAATAACACAGGGACACAGTTGGAAACTTGTTAAGGGTAAATTTTGCACAAACATTAGGAAGTTTTTCTTTACACAAAGAACGATAGACACTTGGAATAAGCTACCAAGTAGTGTGGTAGACAGTAAGACGTTGGGGACTTTCAAAACTGGACTTGATGTTTTTTTGGAAGAAATAAGTGGATAGGACTGGCGAGTTTTGTTGGGCTGAATGGCCTGTTCTCGTCTAGAGTGTTCTAATGTTCACAAAGTGCACAGCAATAAAGTATAGTGCAACAAGAGTAAAATGAGAATATGAGAAAACTCTAATAAGTAATACAATAAACAGGGAAGAGTATAATAATAAAATAATAATTAATTATAATAACAAAGCAGAAGAAAATAGAAACCTCCCAACAGTTATACGATTTTCTAGCCAACTTAATCCAGAATGGGGGTGTGGATGGTGGTGGAGCCTATCAAAGCCAAACCCTGGAGAGGGCGAGCACAAACACACAGTCGCACACCAGACAAACACTCGGGCCAGTTTAGCGTCATCAATTCACCTAACCTGCAATTCTTAGGAGAGCCGACAAAGACAGCAAGAACATGCAAACTCCACACAGGGAGGACCAGGGACGCAAGCACTGGTCTCATTACTACAAGGCAGCAGTGTTACCACTGTGTTGATATCTGAAAAGAAGATAAAAATGCCAATAATAACAACAAAAATTTATAGGCACATATCCCAAGTTCAAGGAAATTAAATATTAAAACAAGAAAAACAGAAACAGCAGCTTCTGCAGTCAAAAATGAGTCACTGCAAAAATATCAGAAACTACAGAAATACAGTAAAGAAATTTTTAAAAAGATTACATCACATGCATCAATACATATTAGTGAAAAAGGTTTATTGGCACTCCATTCAGGATTACTTATTGAGAAAGGCTCTGGACTTTTACACCCTCAGCAGGAACATTAGAAATTTGATAAAAGAGAGGAGACCATTCAGTTGCAACATCTCATCCAAATACTTCCTAAACAAGACTGGATGGATGGCTTATACTTCCATTTTATATTTATATGAATACAGAGTAAATTAAAGTACCTAAAAGAGAAATATCAGTTACATTGTGGGTGTGGGATTAAGCAGTACATAATCCTGTGATAGAGAAAGTAGATTAAGCAAGTGAATGAATGCAGGAGATTTAACTTAGAGAACAGCTGCCGAATATGTACAGCATTCTGCATTCATTTTTTTGTGTTACATCAGGAATTTGTTCATTTATTGTCGAAACAATTCCAATGCATTATCATCAGGGGCTAATATATCAAAAACAAGGTAGTCATTAAACCTGGACTGGGTGGCAGTTTTTTGAAGGGTACACCCACATGTGCCAGTTTACATTGTCATTGAACCCTAACACGTACTGTATGTCTTTGTTATGTTGGTGGAAAACCAAAAACCCACACATGTCAAGAGAATATGCAGAATGCACACAAACAGTACCAAGACTGGATTAAAAATGTGCTCAGAAGCTGTGAGGCAGCAGAACTGACTACTACACCCTTGTTTTAATCCAACTAAGCCGACATTAGGATCTCTGGCGGTTGTAGCCCATCTCAGCAACACAGGAGGCAAAGCAGAAACCTACCCATTATGTGAGACCAGTCTGCTCTTTTACTACGAATGTTGTGGCATACATGTAAGACAGAAAAATGTTTACTACAGTAGGTTTAGTCATATTTTCATATATTCTCTGATAAACTTACCCATGAAAAAATGTCCAGTAGTTTGAATGTGCAACTCACAAACTTTATTCGATATACAGATAAATACCAAATACACACATATGTACATACTGTATATACACAACCCACATTGGGCATATTGCACCCAGTAGTTGACCACATGTGGAATCTGCACATTCTCACTTTGCCTGTGTGGGCTTTTCTCCATTGCTGTGGTTTTCCTGAGTTACAGACATGCAGGTTATTAACTCTTTGAGGGCTGAATATTTTTTGCAGGCAACTCTGTTTTCTGAAAAGCACACAAAGCAAAGGTTTCACATGTAAACCAACGTAAAACGTCTGTTGCTGTGGCTGCTGTCAACGCCTGTTCAGTGTCTTTCGTGGCTGTGTAGGGACAGCTCAGTGGCCAGTAGGAATGTGTGGAGGGCCGGCTGCCCGGCCTGTCTTCGAGTGGCAGTGCGACACAATCTGGTTTGTACCTCTTGTCATCGTAAGTGGTGCTCCTCCCTGGCAAACATTGCTGTGGGCGCATCAGCTACACAAGCGCATTCAACACCACGATCAGCTGGGGACCGATCAGCTGAAGCCGGTACCTCACTTTTGTTTATAATCCCCATCTTCAGATCACTTGCATCAAATTTGGAGAGTCCGATTTGGCGATAATACACAAAATGTCGTCCACGGAGTATTTTGCTTTGTGCATTTCCTTTGGTTTCTCGCCAGATGTCAATGCCATTTTAGAGGTTGTTTGCTCTTTGCTACTCATGCATGCACAGGTAATCGAGGTCAAATCAACAAAGCTAACTTTCTTTCTAACAAAAGAGAGTTGAACTAAAACATAATAGAGAGTTTTGTAGCCGTTTATGGCTGATTACCATCCTCTACTCCTGAATTTCGACAAAAGTTGACATCCGCCCCAAAAGAGTTAAGTTAATTGATGGTTCTGAACTGGCTGATCATAAGTGTATGTGTGTGCATAAAGAAGCCCAGTAGTAGATGGCTTACTAGTCCAGGGTTGCTTCATTCCTTCCATAAAATGTGTCCCCATGACCCTGAACTGGTTTAAACAGGTTTGAGAACGGTATTTTAAAGTATCTCTATTATACACACACACACATGCATATATATATATTTCAGCTCATTTCAGCTCATCTTCCCATCCGTTTCTCCTGGTGAGGGTCGCGGTGACAGCAGGCCAACCAGGTCAAGCCAGGTTTCCTTGTCTGCAGCTACAGATTCCAGCTCTTTATTTATTATATATATTCAAAATTCTGCTCCATCACTGAACTATTGCTGGGATAGGCTCTGTCCCCCATGACCCTGAACAGGATTTATTTTGGACTGCTAATGAATGAGGTTAACATGAGCCTTATATTTAACTGTTAGTGAATTAACTTACATTTAAAAAATACCAAAATATTTTATATCACAAAAAATGTCAAAATTCATCAAAGAAAGCAACTCGGGTCATTTGACACATTAAGGCAAGTTCATGAAAAGGACAAAGCAAATACATTCCCACTGAATCAGATCATAATGTATTATGGATATGCTGATAAATAAATAATGGCTGACAAGCATGAGAGAATTGAGGCTTGTGCAGTCACCTAGTGGTGCACTATAAAATATTGGGCCTCAAATTTATGGAGAATGCAGTTATTCTGGGCTCAAAACATTAGAAAAAGAGATGAGGGAAAAAAAGACGACTATGGAATAGAGAGCACAGATAATGAGCTACAGTTCATACTCAAATTGGGAAACTGTATAATTTTATTCTAATACAGTTATTCCAACATGTCACTTTTTTAATAAACACAATTGCTAAATTATTGGAAAAACAACAACTTGTGATAATGAAAATTTTTCTTACCTGCAGGTTTCCTAGAGGATATAGAATTGATATACACATCCCAAAACGTTTACCTACTTACAGTATGTCCATATGGAAGAGCAAACAGCTGGTAATTCAAATGAGAAAGTGGCTCTTAGGCATTAATAAATTAGGTATTAGTAACACACACGCACACATATATATACAGTATATATATATATATATATATATATATATATATATATATATATATATATATATATATATATATATATATATATATATATATATATATATATATATACACAGTATATACAGTACAATCAGATTGTGACACAGACTACGAATGCCGTGAATGTAATTACCCCGATCTACATGCTGTCAAATAAATGAACCACACGCCGTGGCGCAACGTTAGGGGCATCGCCTCTGGCGCTGACGTCCGAGGTTCGATTCCCGAGAGGGAGTGCAGTAGAGTGTGAACGCCTGATGAGCCCAGAATTAGGGCGTAACACGTGTCGCGTACTCTTTGCATTATTTGACAGTAAACTATTTCAACCATATATATATCTATATATATCTATATATATATATAGTGGCCATTAGAGGGCATAACTAAGCCCCATACACCAGACACAACTATACCACACATAGTCCTGGGTTCAAACCAAGTGCTTTTATTTTAGAGAATACCTTTAACAGGGTTCTTTTACTCAGTAAAACACAGCACAGCACAATCTTTCATTCTTTCCTTTAAACCTCCTCAGGCAAATGTTGCCCTACTCCTCTCCTGACTCTGACCCTCTGAGTGAGGTGAGGTTCCTCTGTTACTCTGGACCCAGGAGTACTTCCATTGCTAGGACATTGCCTAAAGGAAGCAACTCAGGGTCAAGCAGAAGCCTCCCATAGTAGGAATAGTCTTTCCCTACAGCTCCTCGTGTTGGCACCCACGGAACCTAGCAGGGTTGTCCAGTGGGACTACAGTTCCCAGTATGCCCTGCAGGCATGTACACGGGCATACCGGTCCAGGAGCACTGCCACCTAGTGTGTCAGGGGACCATACATTCTTGACAGGCTGTCTCCCTCGGCCCTTCCTTAATATTGGCCTCCCGGCTGGGTATACACCTTCGGTCCAACATTGCTGGAATGCCAGTCCATCCATGCTGGCACACTGTGCCAGTCTTTTGACAGTCCTTCCATGCCATCCTCACCTATATATGTATATATATATACTGTTAGACACAGTTAGTAACCTCTCCTTCTCTTCCTACAAGACTGGTGGCAACACTTTCTGTTTGACCTGGAAGCTCCACCTTGACCAGTCACACATATATAAATGAAACAAAACAACCAGAAGGTGCGGTTCATGCCATAGACTGTAACTGTTGGAGCCAGATTGCCCGCAGTAACATCCCAACCAAGATCTCTATGAACCCGTAAAAAATATGTTCATTTTATTTGCATTTTTGTTTTGAGTTTAAATCTAGCATGACTGTTATTAAACAGGGACATTCCTTGGAACCCCAACACTTCATCCTGTACTGTCTGTTTTTTCCATGCATATATACTGTATATATATATGCTGTGACAAAGGCGCTATACCAGCACCTGACCCGACCCAGACAGACACAGGAGGCACACTTATAAAACAAATGTTTTATTTTTCTTTTCTTTTCCCTGTGGGTAATGCCTTCCCCGTTCCCACAGGCACAACACAGTCCCAACAAGCACTAAGCACACACACAATACTTTATCTTCTTTTCTCCTCCACTCCTCTCCAGCATGCCTTGTCTCCCTCCTCTCGACTCTGGCTCTTGGACTGGTGGTTGCTGGCTCCTTTATAGCCCACCCGGAAGTGCTCCAGGTGTTTGACGACCCATTTCCAGCTGCACTTCCGGGTCTGGAGGAAGAACCACCCACATGGGCTCAGGAACCACTGCAGTGCCCCCTGGTGGCACCCCCGGATCTCAACAGGGTCATAGAAAACTCCATCTCTCACTGGACTCACTGTATGTCAGTCCACTTTTCACGAGAGAACTACTTAACGGATTTAGTTGGGTTCTTTTCTATAATTTGCTTGAACATTTCGGTTCATTTTCTGACTTCTCTCATTGAGCTATCATAGTTCGGTTCTGGCAGCGTTTCTTTCGCGCTAATCTGAGAGACAGGCTCAGGAACTCAGGCTGAGGGGAGGGGGAAGCATGACGTCAGGAGTAGGGAGCCAGGCGAGGCCCTCCTCACTCACACGCCAGCCTCCGTTTGAGTCGCTCTACCTCTCACCACATGTTGACGCGTACCTTGCCTCTGCTTAGCTACCGATACCTGTTTGTTCAGCAGACATTATCATCTAGAGATTGTTAAGGAGTAACGTTTGACATTTCTGAGGGAGAGATCAGAGCTACGTGTGTTTTACAGGGTAGCTGCTGATTGCCAGAGATACCATGGCCATGTGCTCTTCTCCTCACGCAGGGGATGCACTCCTGTCAGAAATGAACACAATCAGATACAGTGGCAACGTTTGACGTTGGAGCGTACCTACCATCTGCTTGGCCAGAATTCCATTTTTTTTTAAATTGATTTTTAAAGTTTGTCCTGTTTTACTACTATGTGGACGGAGCTGCGGGGGACAGCTAGTGTTGTATATTGTCAAGAGTGGTAGGCTATGAATACAGGAGCTAAGGTAAGAATACAAATGAATGAAAAGAGAGACAAAGAGGGTTGTCTGTCTGTTTGTTATCACCACAGGTCTGATGACTCGGATAGCGGTCACTAACCATTGTTTGGCCCGTCTCTTGTTTCTACCATTATTCACATCTATAGCATATGAACACTAGTATAAAAGTCTACATACAAAAACATAAATACATATATAAATACATGGTAGTTATCACTATTGCACCAATAATCATGCCATTGAAACAATGGTTACCTTTTCACAAGGCGAACACATGCATTTTGTGCACATGCATGGACAGAAAGTTGGTAACCCTGACAAAAAATGTTTCCAAGTATCTACTTGCATGTTGGGATCATCACATGTCCAGTTTAATAATTTGTCAACACAACAGTGCTACTAGGGCTGCCTTATTTACTAATAACAAAGGCCATTGAGACTCGGAGTAAAACTGAGGGCTGTGGTCAAGTGAGAGTCCACAAGCAAACACTTCTCTGTTCACACCACTGATACTTTAGTGCTCAAGACAAAAAGGCACACCAGACATAAAGCTCTAACCCACCCTCAAACAAGGTCATACTTCATTGACACTGTGGGACTGTACAGATAGTGTGGCATTGTGGTTTAACAATTTGGACTTCAAACCCTGAGGATATCGGTTCAAATCCTGCTACCATCACTGTATGACCACGAGCAAGTCACTTCACCTGCCTGTGCTCCAAATGGGAAAACAAATTAAAAAAATAAAATCAATTGTAATTTAAATGTGGTAAGTCACCTTGGACAAAGCCATCAGCCAAAAAAATAACTGTACATGTGCTGCTTCTGACGCTGAGGTTCTTGGTACAATGAACAAAATCGTGACCACAGCTACCTATCAGGATATTCTGTTCAGAAAACACATGTCTTCTTGCAATAGACATCATTCGGTTCATGGATGGGCTGTCCAGCATGAAAATGTCTCCAAATATAACTAAAAAATTAATGTGGAATAGGTGGTTCAAAAACAAAATAAACAAATTGCAATGGCTTTTCAGGTACCAGACTTCCAGACTTAAACGTGTCTGAAAAGCAGTAGTCAGAGCTAAAGAGAGCAGACCACCAGTGTAGACCAGAGGACATCAGCTTGTACAAAGAGGACTGGTCCAAGCTTCATCCCTTTGTGCAAACCAACCTCATTAAACATTATAAGACTGGGCTTGGTGCTATTCATTAGACTGTGAATCAAAATCACTAAAAAAACAAAACACTGATAGATCACCACAGCAAAGTAAATACATTAATAAATAATAATATTCAAGACCTAATCAGTCAAAATCATTTCTAAGATACCCTCTGTTTAAATCAACTTTACCTTTCAGCTATTTCCAGAAATCTGCGGTGATACTGCACTGCAAAACAAGAGTTTTTCAGGAAAAATCAATCTATGCAATCATAACATCCAATGAAATATTCTGCACAGTTTGAGTCACATAGCTGCTCCGTTCTACAATATGTACCAGTCGCAGGTTAGACTATCAAACTCGAGGGGATGATAAGCAGCTGGGTCCTTTAACAAATGCACAAATCAATCCAATCTGCCGAAGCAATTTACCTCTAGCTATGTTTCAGGAGGTTAACATTTCAGAAACCCAATAACAGAAATGCATTGTGGTGTTCATTACACCTGCACCTATACCGTACCTGTCTATTAAAGAGACCTTGGCCTTAGTTTATATCAGCAGTGGGACAAAAAAAAAACATAAAACAAATCATTGATTTGTCAAGACTTTCAAATGTCTACTGATTTTCTCGCCATGGACAATCTGTAACAAGCTCGATAGGTGGTACATTATTTAAAAGCTAAACCACTGATGATAATAAAGCAGCAGCCGTAGAGAATTGTGGCCTCTTTGACTGCCCTCTGTGTACACACACACACACACACACACACACACACACACACAACTCACTGTATAATCATCTCTGTAAAGCCTTTATCAGTCATACTTTCTTATTATGAGCATGTCCTTGGTAAGCGGATACCCATCCATGATACACTGGATATAATATGAGTGCAACTTAAAGCCTCATGGGTGACACTCCACAGTGGGACACACAGACCTTGTTTTTATTATATTGCTCTCCTTGGGAAACGTGACGGGACTGATGTCTGTTTTAAATTTCTGACTTAAAACTACACTCATAGGCTTTCACTGGGTATTCTGGTTTTCTTACCATATTCCAAAAACATGACAATTAAGTGAACTGGCAGCTCCAAAACTGGCCCTTTATGAGAAGGTCTTTGGAGGTGTACCTGCTGATGTACTGGTACACAATACTCTCCAAATGTGCTTCAAACTCATGGGTTAATGGCTGGATGGATGGAACTATCCTCACTGTTCAGTGAAGTAGTGGCCTGATTACAATTTTACCTGGGTTGGCTCTTGTTCTTTTGCCTAATTCTGCCAAGATGGATTTTCTCCAGGTTTACATCTGGAGTATGTGTTTACAGAGAACAAACATAATCTATTTAATATTTTAGATCTTATACTTTAGTTTTAAAATTCAAGTGGGCCATCATAAAAAAAAACCTTTTATTGAATAGGAAAGCATCCATGTGGACAATTAGTTTAGGATGCTTTGTGGAGATACTGCTTATAAAACATCACCCATAATTATTAATGTTGCCAGCATACTTCAGCTGCCACTTTACTTTGTTTGTTAGATCCAGCCACTCAACCAAATCTCTATTAGTAGTTTATGCTTTTGTTGAGTGTTTGTGTTCAGAACATGGATGTATTGATGAGATTTGTTTATTCTAATCTATTAGATTCATTTTTTAAACCTTTTTACTCCAATGCAAGGTCACGGTGGTGAAGTGCTTATCCTTACAGGAAAGATACCAACCTTGACACACACTTTGATTGATTTCAAGTTGTCAGTTAACCTAACGTGCACCTTGATAGAATATGGAAGGAAACCAAAATGCATAGTATTGTCATTTCAGCGCATAAACATTGCTAAGAAAAGGTGGGAGGCTGCCTAAAACTCCCATAAAGCAGGATAAGATCTTCACCTGTCTGCCCAGGTATAGCAACACCCAGAGGCAGCCAGACCCCCAAACTCTGCATGCAGATGTCAGTCCACAAAGGTCTAAAGATCAAAATATATCTTAAATGTCCCAAGAGATATCAAAAATGCCAAATAATTCAGAGGAACCAGAAAAACACTGGCTCCAATTCAAAATCTTTATAAAAGATGAAAAATGTATTAGTAATTTAAAAAGAAGCAAAATGGCAAATGATGACAAATAAGGAAGTAGGGATTGTTTGAAAAGGCAACTCACAGAAAACAAATGCAAAGATAAGATTCAAACAATCAAAGGCCAGAAACAGAATCAACAATCCTCAGAACAAGCACTATTTGAACATCAATGAACAACTAAATGACTAACTCCCACTGAGGGCAGTCCTTTGACAGTGGTGCCAGGTTGGCCCCGCCCCTTGAGGTTCCACCCAAAAACACAAAGAACATAAATACACAATGCATCAATACTAAATAAAAACAATAAAAATAATATAAAGGAAAATACACATAAATCCTGGCTATAACATAACACAATGAAAATATCCTATGCAGACATAATGTGTAGATTCTGGAAAGTGACCTGGGATATGAACAGTTGAGACAGAAACACTACTGCACCACTGTGCCACCCTAATGTAAATGACGTGTTGAGGGTGGTGTCATGCATGTGTGAATGGGGATCAGCTTTCTGGTACTGCTGAAGTAAGTGACACCAATTTTAGACAAGAGGGGGCACTGTCACTAACTGTATCTAGGAAGATGCCTAGCCCCGCCCAGAGCTGTCTCCACCCCTTCCACTCTGGTTGTTAGGAAGGTGGAGTCTTATTTTGATTCTTCCCAACGTGGACAGAGCTCCTGTTAACACAACCTTTTTGCCAAAACCTAGCAGGCTATTAAAGGACGTTTTTATTTTGTGCCATGTGCAATTCTTTTTTTGTTTTCTGTTGTGTCAATTAAGTGATGCCCCAAAACTTCTCTTGGCTTTGTATGGTCTGTACACCCGGTCACAGATGGCAGAGCTCATTTTAATAGCTCCGGAGGCAAAGAACTAATTGAGGCAGTTACTTCTAGCTTAGGCGTTCATTAAGAATAACGTTTAATAAAGTAGGATTTTGGTCACGTAATCAGTTTTGTACAATGTATAATGGATTACTTTTCAGTTAAATGTACCAATAGCATGCCTCCTCATGGTTAGAATGTGTATCCTGTATGTCTGTGTCAATATATATATATATATATATATATATATATATATATATATATATATATATATATATATATATATATATATATTTTATATATATATATATATATTTTCATGGCATTCGTAGTCTGAATCACAATCTGATTGTATGGGTGGTTACCTACCAGGTAACGCTTGTGGTTGGTCAACAAGTCGGCTAACATCCGCCACGGTGCCCTCTTTCAGTTGCGAGAAGCAGATCATAGAATGGTTGAAATAGTTTTACTGTCAAATAATGCAAAGAGTACGCAACACGTGTTTCGCCCTAATTCTGGGCTCATCAGGCGTACACACTCACTGCATCCCCTCTCGGGAATCAAACCTCGAAGGTCAGCACCAGAGGCGAAGCCCCTAACGCTGTACTACGGCGTGTGGTTCGTTCATTTGACAGCATGTAGATCGGGGTAATTACATTCATGGCATTCGTAGTCTGAATCACAATCTGATTGTATGGGTGGTTACCTACCAGGTGACAGTAAAACTATTTCAACCATATATATATATATATATATATATATATATATATATATATATATATATATATATATATATATTAAATGCATTGGGTAGTGTCCATCTGTCATACAGTTACTCATAAACCACTGGGGCTAGAACCTTGATCTTGGTCTTAATGAAAAGCTTATGCCATGATGCAAGTGAAAAATGTGGTTAGCAGCCACCTATGCAAAGTTTTCAGACTGTGTGTTTTTCTTACAGCAAATTGCTTAAGAGGGTGACATGGCAGAAAGAGAAAGAACCGCAGCGACATCTGCTGAGAGTCAAGTACAGGATACAGAGTGCACATGTGACTAAGACGGACAAAAGCTTGTGCAAGCAGTCCTGTGTGTAAAGTCCTCACATGTAAAGTGATCATTATGATTACAAAATACAGTGCTACACACTATGATGGCATGAAAAAGAACTCCAACAGCAACATCAAGCAAAACACAGGAGGTGCTTCAGAGACAAACAACGACAAGAGGTCAGCCAGACTATTGAGCCCTTGAACAGCTGGCAATTACTATGGCTCATTGACATGCCAGACATAATCCATGCTACAGAGTGCAAGAACAATATCGACAAAGAAACGTATGGCAACAAACTGGGAGACTGTCAAATACTCTCAATTTCTGCCCGTATGCAAATATTGCTTTCATATCCTTACATCAAAGTTTGGTCACACAGCCCTACTTACGAAACATACATCAGAACCACCTTTATTTGAGGACTGGAGGTCCACATGTTTCCTAGTATTAGATATTTTGTTTATGTATGTGTATTAAATATTGGAGAAAGGCTTAAAATCATCTCAAAATGTGTAATAATAGAGAAAATGATGAAGGGCATATACATTTTCACAACACTGTATATAAATACACATATGACAGATAGATAGATAGATAGATGATAGATAGATGATAGATAGATGATAGATAGAAGATAGATAGATGATAGATAGATGATAGATAGATGATAGATAGAAGATAGATAGAAGATAGATAGAAGATAGATAGATAGATAGATAGATAGATAGATAGATAGATAGATAGATAGATAGATAGATAGATAGATAGATAGATAGATAGATAGATAGATAGATAGATAGATAGATAGATAGACTTTACACATTTGCACACAGATGCAGAGCACACACATATACATTTATAGAATATTCTCTACACTCTCACACACACAAAGATTCAAAATCCAATTCTATCATTGAGATAAAAGTTGTTTAGCAACAGCCGGCATTATATTTTCCAGCCAATGGTTTTAAACACTGATATTATGGATGCCAAATGAGCAAGCCGCCCAGAACCATTCACAAGGGAGCAGTAAAAGCTAATTCTGACCCTGTCCATCATTTATAATTCAACAGAAACCAGGGTTAAAATAAGTGCAGAGGCAAGTGACACATAATTTATATGCTGTGAGGGAGAGACAGCAGTCTCTGGAATCATAAAGTTTGAATAAGCATAGTTTTACGCTCAATGCATCTGCAGCTGTCCACAAGTGTACCGCCATTAGCTCCATTACTTTGGAAGAGTGACTCATCCCCCTTTGTTTCCCTCCCAGTCTGTCTGGATAAAAATGGAGTGAAACGTCTCCAGGAGTAACATCAACGCTGTCAGCACTACTTCATAAACAGTTCACTTCACGCAGAATGCGCCGCCGCCGCCGCGGCTGCTGTTCCCTAATCAAATGCAACTTCAAGAAATTGTGTTTGGCTCTATAAGGAAAATGCCAAGGTTAAGAGACAAAAAGAAAAGAAAGGAAAAAGAAAGGAAGAAAAAAGAATTCTTGTTACCGGGGCAGATTTTCTTTTGGATGAAGATGCTCTTCTGTTTGCAGATGGCACATAACTGTGTTTCACACATTTGTCCTTTCAGGTTTAATAAGCATCTCACACACATAGCGAGGTCAGGCATGTGCCAGTCAAATGTTGGACCATAAAAGAGGAGCAGTTGGCACTGGGGATGCCAAGGGTTTGGGGGAGGGGGTACAGTTGGCAGAGCTGGAGGCATTCTGGGTTTGACGTCAGCAACAAGTTCACAATGAATGTGAGTGAAGAAATACTTCTCAGGCTTTAGGAAAGTGGGGTTGTGTGTGTCTGGATTTAATACACTGCCCTTTACATTGTTAGATTTTCTTTTACTTTCTATCAATTTTGTGCAAACATTTAAGAGTATATTACATCGCCACGGGCTTCTGCTAGTGTTGCTGTGTTCCCAACAGACTCATTTAAGACTTCACACTTTACTGTTATGTACACAGCACATGACATAATCTGTGTAAGTTGTAAGAAGTGTATGCACTGAGTCATCCAGTCCTTTGGTTTTAGATAAACAAACAATGTAAATTTAATGAAAAAAGAAACATAAAGCCTTGGGATGTGCTGTGAATGAAGTATTTTAATTATTTTTGAGTGGAGTGTAAAGTAGGTATGAAGAAGAAGTAGGTGGGTGTGTGTGTTTGCTCCCCCCTTGAGTCCAGTTCTAAATTAGGATAGACATTGGCCTCCCATAGTTCTGCATTGGATCGATATTAAATTCTCAAAAATGAAGAAATAAATCAGTGAAAATATAATTCAATCCAGCGTTCCTTCATTTTTACCTGGAGATGAGCAATCAGGTGGTGTGAAGATTTAGAATAGGATTGCATCAGCAAAAGAAAATGACATTTAAAAAAGTAATCAATACATTTTCAGCCTGATCAAAGTTTGCATTACACCTCAGCTAGCCCAGCCACACTGGATTCTTGCCAGCATCAGACTCATCTGTAAAGCTCTTATATTAACTTACAAGGCTATCAATGCCAAGGCACCAGAAATAAATGTCTACACTTCTTAACCCAACAAGAGACAACTGAGGCCTTATAACATCAATCTTCTCTTTCTTCTCTTGCCAGTTTTCTGTACAGTTTGTAGGTCCTAACTTCTGGAATTATGTAGGTGTGTCTCTGAGGCTTCATAAATTGTAAAGTTTCTTAGATGTTTGTTAATTCTGTTAAATGGGGGCATTTGTAGTTTACCGTGCTCTAACTTTTCAGTTTAAAATTTCAGTTGATTGCTGTTTCCACAGTTCTCTTCTGTTTATTCTTCGTTTACAATTCCTTTAACTGTCTGTCAATACACAAGTACTAAAGTTCTAAATTCATTCAGCATATGGACTTTCCAGTTTCATATTTGATGACAATACATCTAAGTACAGAAAAATACTCTATCAATAAAAAGTGGTCATGAGTCCCTGTTAACAATGAGTTCAAGATGGACATCCTTTACTGCATCAAGCTTGATAGAGTCTGCCACACACACTGCTCTGTGCACAAAGAGCAAAATAAAAAACTGTAAATGCCATATGATCTCATTTCTGTAGCAATGTGCAGGCACACAGAATACACAATTTCTTAGACAGGCAGTTATAATTTGAGGCACTTTACAAATTCATACAGAAAGTTTCTTTCCTAACATTAGACGGACAAACAGACAAAACATTTTTTATTTTCGGGAGAACTCAGTTTCAGTTATATGTAAGGTTGGGAGCATGCGCTGACGACCCACTACGTGCAAGATAAAAACGAATTGATTTATTAATGGGCGGTTTCACAGTTTGGACTCACATTGCAGCCCAGATGCTATCTATGAGAAGCTGGCACCTTCTCCTCATATCCCAAAGGTGTGTGTGTGTGTTAAATTAGCCAAGTGTGCACTTCAACAAGCCAGTGCTCCATCAGAGCTGCTTTCTGCCTTGCCCTAAATGCTGCCAACTTGGGTTTTTATCCGTCTGCATGCCTAGGCTGCAATAGGCAGGCTAAGACAATTCAACATACTCACTTACAAATTAATTTATTAATTTACTGCAGACTTTGATAATACCTTTGACGTTAAAGACATTCACATTGAAGTTCTCAATGAAGAGACCAAGGATGCAGATGGCTCTCCCAGTTCTTCACCATATTTCTCCAAACAGAAAGCTGACGATTCCACTTTGGCGGGATGCTCTGCATCACTATAAGCACGGTGGCGCAGTGGGTAGTGCTGCTGCCTCGCAGTTGGGAGACCTGAGGACCTGGGTTCGCTTCCCAGGTCCTCCCTGCATGGAGTTTGCATGTTCTCCATGTGTCTGCGTGGGTTTCCTCCGGGCGCTCCGGTTTCCTCCCACAGTCCAAAGACATGCAGGTTAGGTGGATTGGCGATTCTAAATTGGCCCTAGTGTGTGCTTGGTGTGTGCTTGGTGTGTTTGTGTGTGTCCTGTGGTGGGTTGGCACCCTGCCCAGGATTGTTTCCTGCCTTGTGCCCTGTGTTGGCTGGGATTGGCTCCAGCAGACCCCGTGACCCTGTGTTCGGATTCAGCGGGTTGGAAAATGGATGGATGGATGGATGGATTATACAGCTTATCTCTAATATGTGTGTCAATGCTTAAAATTAAAGCTTCATTTGCACAAATTTCCACAGATGTGCAAAATAAATTCATGTAAAGATTTGTTAAGAAATGTCAGGAAAGTGAAACTGAAGGATACACAAATTAAGGAAAAAAATATATTGTCAGGGCTGCAGCATATAAATCCTGTTTATCAACTCTGCTTGGGCTCTCAGATCATTTGCCATGTATCTTGTTAGCAAACTGAAACCACACTACTCTGTTTAAAATTCAACAAGAACAACAACAACAAAAGAACAAAGTTTGCTGGCTGCAAAGAGCAGAGGTTTATCTTTTTTAGTGTCGATAAATGACAAATGAAATGTCAACCACATTTACTCTAAGGAAGATGCATGCAAGAAAAGCTGCGGGACCAGATGGAGTCAGTCCTCAAGTTCTGAAGGCCTGCGCTGACCAACTTTGTGGTGCCCTCTGTCACCTGATCAGTCTGTCCCTAAGGCTTCACAAAGTGCCACTGTTGTGGAAAACATCCTGCATGGTTCCTGTTCCAAAGAAGGCAGGCGCCTCTTCACTTAATGACTACAAACCAGTGGCACTTACATCTCACACCATGAAGACCTTTGACAGACTGGCTCTAGACTATAGTAGGCCTCCTGTGGTAGACCACCTGGACCCACTGCAGTTTTCCTATCAGAAGAGACAGGAGTGGAGGATACAATTTTCTATCTGCTCCACAAGGCTCATTCCTGTGTGAACTGAAATATATGAAGGTAAATGAGCATATGGTGTCCTGGATAATGGACTATTTGTCAGGCAGACCGCAGTTTGTGAGACTCAAGGACTGTGTTTCTGATACGGATATGAGCAATACAGGAACACCACAAGGACCAGTCCTGTCTCCTTTTCTCTGTACACCTCAGACTATAAATATAACACCAGGACATGTCACTGGCAAAAATTCTCTGTTGATTCTGCACTTATGGTGTCTATTGATAAAGGGGATGAGACAGAGGAGAGGTGTCAGGTGGAGAAGTTTGTTTCTTGGTGCAAAGAGAGTCGTCTGCATCTTAACATCAGTAAAACCAAGGAAGTTATTATTGATTTTCACCACACCAAAAAGCCTCAATTTCCATTCACTATTCAAAGAGTAGATGTACAGGTGGTCCACTCCTATGTGTACTTGGGGGTCTGCATCAATGACAGGTTGGACTGGTCTAGTTACACAAAGGACCAATATAAGAAAGGGCAGAGCAGGCTCTTTTTTGTTGGAGACTGCATTCCTTTAATGAAGGAAGTGACATCCTTCACATCTACAACTCTGTGATGGCCAGGTCAATATTCTGTGTTGTGGTGTGCTGAGCTGGTAACATCACTTCAAGAGAGGCCTGCCAAATTAACAAGCGAATTAAAAGGCGGGTCCAGTTATCGGACACACTGTGAAGCTCCTGGTGGTAGAAGCAAAGGAGAGAATTAAAGCAAAACTGAGTGCCATTATGAACAATGTTGCACATCCTCTCTGTGACACACTAACACTGAGGACTTTCAGCCAACAAATTATTCAGCAGAAGTGTGTCAAGAAACATTACTGGGGGGGGCTCCTTTATACCAACACTAAGTACACCTGCATAATGCCTCACTGGGACTGTAACTGCCAAGTCAGTAGTTTTATTTCTTTTTAATTTTCCTTCTTGTGCATATATGATATATATTGACTATATATATTGACTCAGCTTAGGACTTCACTGGTGCACCAAAATTCTCCCAGGCAAAAAAAAGAATAATAAAAAGGTATAGTTTATAGATGTTCTGAAGTCAAAATTTCTCCACCATAAATTGTTTCTGTGAGACAGTGGAGTCAATGAAAAATGCCATTTTGGAAAAAATTTTAAAACTTAAAAAAAATAATAAGTTACATTTATTTTATGGCATAAATATATTTCAAACTCAGAATACTAATTGAAACCAGTAATGGCGCACTGCACGTTACACTTGACTTGAGCCTTCATAGTTTTCATCCTCTTTCCCTGTACATTTAGTATTCGTTTGCTCAGAGGTTGATGCGCTTGCTGCTTCCTGCTGCTCTTCTTTTCTCCACTTTAGTGGCCCGTGTCCTCTCTTCTTTCGTCGACATCTTTTCACATTAAAATTGATTAAGTCACTGTTTGTGTTGCAATTACTTAGTACATTTTCCTTAATGTTTTCACTTAAACTGGCACTTAAGTCTTCAATCTGCCTCAGGAATGACAAAAGATATGAAGAGGTAGGGGAAGTGATGGTGAAGGTGGTAGGGATGAGAACGGCGCCTGTACGCATGCGCCGCCCTGCTGGCCACTGCTGAGAGTTGATTCTCCAGTACAATAAAATAAAATAAAAATAAAAAGAGGAATAACCTTGGAGGTCAATCATCACCCCGAAAGCGGATAGTAGACGTCACGTAGTATACAGTGCATCCGGAAAGTATTCACAGCGCATCACTTTTTCCACATTTTGTTATGTTACAGCCTTATTCCAAAATGGATTAAAATCAATTTTTTCCTCAGAATTCTACACACAACACCCCATAATGACAATGTGAAAAAAGTTTACTTGAGGTTTTTGCAAATTTATTAAAAATAAAAAAATTGGGAAAGCACATGTACATAAGTATTCACAGCCTTTGCCGTGAAGCTTGAAATTGAGCTCAGGTGCATCCTATTTCCCCTGATCATTCTTGAGATGTTTCTGCAGCTTAATTGGAGTCCACCTGTGGTAAATTCAGTTGACTGGACATGATTTGGAAAGGCACACACCTGTCTATATAAGGTCCCACAGTTGACAGTTCATATCAGAGCACAAACCAAGCATGAAGTCAAAGGAATTGTCTGTAGACCTCCAAGACAGGATTGTCTCGAGGCAAAAATCTGGGGAAGGTTACAGAAAAATTTCTGCTGCTTTGAAGGTCCTAATATGCACAGTGGCCTCCATCATCCGTAAGTGGAAGAAGTTCGAAACCACCAGGACTCTTCCTAGAACTGGCCGGCCATCTAAACTGAGCGATCGGGGGAGAAGGACCTTAGTCAGGGAGGTGACCAAGAACCCGATGGTCACTCTGTAAGAGCTCCAGAGGTCCTCTGTGGAGAGAGGAGAACCTTCCAGAAGGACACCATCTCTGCAGCAATCCACCAATTAGGCCTGTATGGTACAGTGGCCAGATGGGAGCCACTCCTTAGTAAAAGGCACATGGCAGCCCGCCTGGAGTGTGCCAAAAGGCACCTGAAGGACTCTCAGACCATGAGAAAGAAAATTCTCTGGTCTGATGAGACAAAGATTGAACTCTGTGGTGTGAATGCCAGGCGTCACGTTTGGAGGAAACCTGGCACCATCCCTACAGTGAAGTATGGTGGTGGCAGCATCATGCTGTGTGGATGTTTTTCAGCGGCAGGGACTGGGAGACTAGTCAGGATAAAGGGAAAGATGTCTGCAGCAATGTACGGAGACATCCTGGATGAAAACCTGCTCCAGAGCGCTCTTGTCCTCAGACTGGGGCGACGGTTCATCTTTCAGCAGGACAACGACCCTAAGCACACAGCCAAGATATCAAAGGAGTGGCTTCAGGACAACTCTGTGAATGTCCTTGAGTGATCCAGCCAGAACCCAGACTTGAATCCGATTGAACATTTCTGGAGAGATCTTAAAATGGCTGTGCACAGACGCTTCCCATCCAACCTGATGGAGCTTGAGAGGTGCTGCAAAGAGGAATGGGCGAAACTGGCCAAGGATAGGTGTGCTTGTGGCATCATATTCAACAAGACTTGAGGCTGGAATTGCTGCCAAAGGTGCATCGACAAAGTATTGAGCAAAGGCTGTGAATACTTATGTACATGTGATTTCTCAGTTTTTTTATTTTTAATAAATTTTCAAAAACCTCACATAAACTTTTTTTCACGTTGTCATTATGGGGTGTTGTGTGTAGAATTCTGAGGAAAAAAATGAATTTAATCCATTTTGGAATAAGGCTGTAACATAACAAAATGTGGAAAAAGTGATGCGCTGTGAATACTTTCTGGATGCACTGTATGTGTACCAAATTTCAGGTCAATAGATCAAATGGTTTGTGAGCTGCAGGTGATTTTAAGTCCTGGACAGACAAATGGACAGCCACGGTAGAGTATTATATGAGAAGATATATTCAAGGTAAAGATAGCATTCTTCCTTGATCTTAACATTAGCTGTGGTGGAAACAACCCAAAATCAGATATTCTCTACAACAGTTTTTTTTTTTCCTTTTCCTTCCTTCAAAATAGCAAACAATTTATATGTAGAAGGTTAGAAAGATCCCATTTTTGTCCAGAAAAGAGAAAGTTATTGTTTGAACAGTTTTTACAGCAGTTTGCAAGATCAGGTTGATCCATCCATTGTCTTGACCAGTTAACAGGTAAGTAAACGATAAAAGAATACACAGATTTTCTTCTTTGAAAAAAAATTAGTGTTCCACAATTTACTTGGGAATACAAAGGCAGAAAATTATGAGAAAGTTCTAGAATATAAAAACTAATTTTCTTGTTAATGTGTTTTTGGAATGTCTACGACAGTGTACAGACAAACAGCAGGCTTAGACAATGAAAGGACAGATACTCATACGGTGGCTCATTTAATTTGTGTCACCTTTCAAGCTGCATGGTCAGTTTTCATAAAGCTACTGTGATAGACAGCCAGGACACCCCGAGGATTGAAGGATGGGGGGAGGCAGCTACTTTTGGACACTGCCTCCCCCAAAATACTAGATGGCAACTCCCCTGGAGTGTAGCGGTGCCCGCAGGGAATCCTGGGACTTGGAGTTTGGTTTCTCAGCCCTGTTGGGTACGTGGGTGCCGCCAGGAGGAGCTGTGAAAGGACCAAAGGAGCCATGCCTCATCCATAGCCTGGAAGTACTCACAAGTCACAAAGATGGAAGCTCCGAAGTACTTCCAAGCTGAAGAAAAAGTCAGTTCTCCATCCGACCCAAGGACTATTTAAAGGACTGCTGTGAGCCCAGCAGGCGAGCCGGAGTCGGGAGGAGTAGAACAGAGCTTGATGGGAGGTGTGGAGGAGAGATCTGAGTTTAATTATTGGGATTATTATTGTTGAATTGCCTGTTTATTGTGGTGAAGGTGCTAGAGGGCACTATTACAAAAAGAAAAGAATTAAAAGATCTTCTTGTTGTTAAAGGGGCAACAGCGACCCCTAGCGTCGTACAGCACCTAGGCTTAGCATAGGAGACCTGAGATTTCATTGGGTAAAGAAAATGCAAATCCTTAGGGCTTGCATTCATAAGTTTTTCTTTTCTGGTGTTAAATAAAATGATTCTGTTGTGCACATTTGAATTCTGGCAGCAGACACTTTGGACCTATAAACGTAATATTCAAAAACAGAATATTTGACATTAATGGAACTTGAAAAATGTTATTTACCTTTAATTGTGAAATTCTCTCCTACTATTTTTCTTCATCTTCACTCTCTGCCTCCCTTGTTGTATCATTCGTCATTATTTCAGACACATATTTGTTTATGTCACACCCTAATCATATTAACAATACTAAAGCTGTACGTTAGATATAGTACTTTTAGGTATGATAAGCTGGCAACAATCAGTTTTTCAATATTTCATTACTCTGACAAGGAAAAGTTGGTTATTAGGTTGCATCCTCATCTCATTATTTCAGACCACTTTTTCTGGGGAAGGTCGTGGTGGAAGCAGGCTAAGCGGGTCAGCCCAGGTTTCACTGTGCTCAGCTACAGTTTCCAGATCTTTCTGGGGAATTCCCAGGCCACCTGAGATATAATCCCTCCAGAGTGTCTTAGGGCTGCTACAGGGTCTCTGCTGAGTGTGATGTGCCCGGATCAATTCTAGCAGGAGCCACCGTTGCAAGATGTGCAGACCACCTCAACTGGCTCGTCTGGATCAGGAGAAGGAGCGACTCTACTCTGAGGCTTTTGTAAATGACTGAGCTTCTCGACCTATCAGAGCGTGACAGCCTAGCCACCCTGTGAAGAAACCTCATTTGTGCCGCCTGTACTCACTGTCTCATTAGTTTGGTCATTTCTCACAGTTTATGAGCATAGGTGTAGACAGGGATGTAGATCAACCAATAAGCCAAAGAGTTTTTTCTTTAGACTCAGCTCCTTTATCAAAACCACAGACGAGTACAGCTGCCACTGCTCCAGTTCGCTGGTTGATCTCCTGCTCCCTATTTTCATCACTCATAAACAAGATCCTAAAATGCCTGAACACCTCCACTAAAGGCAGTTGTCCCCTCACCTGTAGAGAGCAATGCAGTCTTTTCTGAGAGAGAACCAAGACCTCAGATATCCCAGCCACTTCACACTCAGCAGCAAACCATTCAAGTACATTCTGAAGGTCACAATAAGATAAGACAAAGAAGGAAGCATCATCTGCAAAAAGAAAGAGCTACACCAAGTCTCTCCAACAGGACAACCTCCCATCCTCGACTGAGTCTTGATATCCTTGATAATATGAAACATTAGGATGCAGCCTATCACTTATGAGTCTTAGGCAACTGTATAATTGGGTTAGAGAATGGATGAAAAGACAGATTTTTGTGTGTCAATACAGCTTCACTGCAGATGCGAAAAACAGGTTCAAAGTACCACTGTTACACTCACATGACCAGACGTCAGAAGTTATGTTTAAACTAACACCTAAATAACATTCAACTTTTATTAGTATTATCACACACGTGCATTTGGGAGTCAATCAAAGGGGCCAGAAAACGCCAATTCCACGCCAGACTGGGGGGCAGCGGGTTTCATTGAATCTCTC